>NC_082707.1:10782089-11082089 GCF_030144855.1 Hypanus sabinus | reverse complement strand
AGCGGAGAATTGCCTCATCAGAATTGCTTTGTTTCAATGGTACGGCAGTCATTGAACTGTCCATTCTTGAGTGACACGGCAGCAAATCCAAAAGACTGAAGAGAAAGGTTAAGATCTATTTGTCACATGCACCTCGAAACATACAGCAAAATCATCATTTTGTATCAGTGACCTACACTGTATGGGGCTGAGCTTGAGGAAACCCACAAGACTCCTACAGACAGTGGCAGGAATTGAACCCAGATTACTGGTGCTCTAAAGACTAACACTAACTGCTACACTACACATTCTATTCTTACAAAGATGTAAATCAGCTAAATTACTATTATTACAGCAATTATTATTTTTATTATTATTACAACATGGAATTTACGATATCATTAAATTACTGTACGATGTACCATATCCCAGTTAACTTTTCCTAGCCACGTTCCTGTCCAAGTACTCTTTAAATTACTATGTAATTTAGTTAGACATAATTTATGGTGTAAAGTAATCTACTGCTTTAAGTACTTTGCCACAACTCTGTGAGAATGTATGAGGCGTTTTTGATAGCTCCGGGTCTGTACTTGCAGGAGTTTAGAAGAATTGGGGCGGGGTGGGGGCGGGATCTCATTGAAACCTATCAAACATTGAAAGGTCTAGATGGAGAGGACGTGGCGAAGATGTCTCCAATAGTGGCAGAGTCTCAGACCAGAGGACACAGCTTCAGAACAGAGGGATGACTCTTTAGAACAAAGATGAGAAGGAATTTCTTTAGCCAGAGGGCAGTGAACCTGTGGAATTCATTGCTATGCAGGGCAAGTCATTAGGTATATTTAAAGTGGAGGTTGATAGGTTCTTGATTAGTCAAAGATAATGGGGAGAAGGCAGGTGAATGGCATTGAAAGGTATAATAAATCAGCCATTATGAAAAGGCAGGGCAGACTTGATGGGCCAAATGGCTTGGTCCTGCTCTTAAGTCCTATAAACTACAAAGCCCTCTAGCAGTGTATCTGTTAGGAAGAAGCAGCCATGGATTGAAAGTACAATGTGAAATAAATAGCAACCATGAATACAAACAAGTATCAATTTTCAATCTAGGACTAAACAAATTAACACTATTGTCTGTAAAGAGAGTACAAGGGAAGATTGAATAGGTTAGGACTTATTCCCTAGAGTGTAGCAGAATGAGAGGGGATTCGAAAGAAGTGTACAGAATTATAAGGGGCATAGATAAGGTAAATGCAAGCAGGCTTTTTCCAATCACGTTGGATGACCCTAGAACTAGAGGTCACGGGTTAAGGGTGAAAGGTGAAACATTTAAGAGTAATATGAGGGGAAACTTCTTCACTTAGAGGGTGAGGTGAGTGTAGATTGAGCTGCCAGAGAAAGTGGTGGCTACACGTTCGATTGCAATGATTAAGAGAAGTTTGGATCAGTACATGGACAGACGGGGTATGTAGGCCTTCGATCAAGGTGCAGATTAATGGGACTATGCAGAACAAGAGCCCAGCACAGACAAGAAGGGCCTGTTTCTGTGCTGTAGTGCTCTGTGTCTCTATGAGCCCACCACTATCTACATAATACAGGGAAATATGGCTCAGACCCACCACTTCACTTTGCTTCTTGGAAACATGGCTCACTCCTGCCATTTTGGACACAATGCTGTAGCTTGATGGCTTCATCGTTCTCTGGAAAGATGGGACCACTGAGTCTTTTAAAGTTAGTGCAGGGGTAGGGTGTATGCTTCATCTTGCTGCACAGACTGGGCGGTTTTGTCTCAGTACTGCTTACCCAACCTGGAACATCTAGCAGCCAAATATCATCCATTTTATATGCCAAGAGAGTTTCCTGCCATCTTCCTGGTAGTGCTGTACATTCCACCTCGGGCCAATGTTAGTCAGGCACTGGAGGAGCTGAGCATTGTGATCAGCAGTCATGATGCCTTCCCTATTTCAACCAGGCCAGCTTGAAGACTTCTCTGAGCACCTTCTGTGGAACCAGAGGAGCTAACACATTTGACCACCATCAAAAATGCTTACTGTGCCATCCCATGCCAGCACTTTGGAAAGTCCGATCACTTGACTGTACTTCTACTCCAGTTGTGCAAGCAGAAACTAATGACAGTACCACCAGTGGTGAGGACCAAGAAGGTATGGTCAAGGGAGGCAGTAGAACAGCTACAGGAATGCTTTGAGTCAGTGGACTGCATGATGTTCAGACAGTTGTCACCAACTTCATCAAGACCTGAATGGATGTGTGTGTGCCTTCGAGATCAAACATACCCGAACATTCCCAAAATAAAAACTGTGGATGAACAGAGAGATTTGTAGTCTGCAGAGGGCTAGGTCTGTAGTATTCAAGGCTGGTGATCCAGAATTATTCACGAAGTCCAGGTACCCTACTTTAAGAGCAAAAAAAGACCCAATTCTGATTGAAGATAGAGATGGAACCAGATGCAGGACAACTCTGGCAGGGTTTGCAGGCATTACTTCCTACAAAGTGATACTAACGTCATGAATGGCTGTAATGCTTCACTCCCAGATGGACTCAATGCCTTTTTAGCTTTGAAAGGGAGAATAAAACTACACCTGCGTGAAATCCTGTGACATCTGGTGACTTGTGATCTCTGTCTTGGAGGCCAAGTCAGAACATCTAACACGAGGGTGAACCCTCGCAAGATGTCAGGCCAAGATAGTGTACCTGGTAGGGCACTGAAAACCTGTGCCAACCAAATGGCTGGAGTGTTCAAGGATATTGTCGATCTCTCATTGCTGCAGTCAGAGGTTCCCACAGTCACATCAGTGCCGAGGAAGAGCAAGGTGAGTTGTACTCACATCTACTGTGATGAAATGCAGTGCTTTCAAAGGTTTGTCATGGCTAGAAGCAACTCCTACCACCTAGGCAAGGACTTGGACCTGCTGCAACTTGCATATCACCACAATAAGTCTATAGTGGGTGTAATCTCACAGGCAGTCCCTTCGGCCTTGGATCACCTGGACAACAATAATACTTATGCCAGGCTGCTGTTTATTGATTACAGCTCAGCGTTCAAATATCATACCCTCAGTACTGATCAACAAGCTCCAAAACACAGAACTCTGCAACTAGATCTTTGAAGTCCTCACCAGGAGCCCACAGTCAGTGCAGCTTGGAAATAACATCTCACATTTCACTTTGCAATGTACGTGAGACAAATACACTTAACCAATCAATCAGTTAGAACTCCAGGCTGAGCTGAAGCTGTAGGTTTGCTTTGTATCTGAAGGAAATCTAAATGGTTACAGAGAGAGCAAGGGGGCTACAGCCAGAGGTCTTGTAGTCTTGCCACCAAACGTCAGTAATTCTGAGCCTCTGATCTGATGGCATGAATATCAATTTCTTCTCTTATTTCCATCAATTTTCCCCCTCTCTTTTTCCATTCACCATTCTGCTTCTTCCTCTCGTCCCCTTCTCATTTCCTCACCTGTCCATCATCTCCCTCTGGATCCCTATCTTCGTCCCTTTATTCCATGGTCCAATGTCCTCTCAAATTACATTCCTCCTTCCTCAACCATTTACCTCTTCCATCTACTACCTCCCAGCTTCTTACTTCTTTCCTCCCTCCTCCACCCACCAACCCTATTAACTCACCTATTAACTGATAACTTGTATTCCTTCCACTCCCCCCACCTTCCTATTCTGGTTTCTTCCCCTTTCCTTTCAATAGACAATAGGTGCAGGAGTAGGCCATTCAGCCCTTCGAGCCAGCACTGCCATTCACTGTGATCATGGCTGATCATCCACAATCAATACCCTGTTCCTGCCTTCTCCCCATATCCCTTGACTCCACTATCTTCAAGAGCTCTATCTAACTCTTTCTTGAAAGCATCCAGAGAATTAGCCTCTATTGCCTTCTGAGGCAAAGCATTCCACAGATCCACAACTGTCTGGCTGAAAAAGTTTTTCCTCAACTCCGTTCTAAATGGCCTACCCCTTATTCTTAAACTGTGGCCTCTAGTTCTGGACTCCCCCAACATCAGGAACATGTTTCCTGCCTCTAGCATGTCCAATCCCTTAATAATCTTACATGTTTCAATCAGACCCCCTCTCATTCTTCTAAATTCCAGTGTATACAGGCCCAGTCACTCCAATCTTTCAACATATGACAGTCCTGCCATCCTGGGAATTAACCTTGTGAACTTACGCTGCACTCCGTCAATAGCAAGAATGTCCTTCCTCAAATTTGGAGACCAAACCTGCACACAATACTCCAGGTGTGGTCTCACCAGGGCCCTGTACAACTGCAAAAGGACCTCTTTGCTCCTATACTCAACTCCCCTTGTTATGAAGGCCAACATGCCATTAGCCTTCTTCACTGCCTGCTTTCTTTTAGTGACTGATGAACAAGGACACCTAAATCTCATTGTACTTCCCCTTTTCCTAACTTGACACCATTCAGATAGCAATCCGCCATCCTGTTCTTGCCACCAAAGTGGCTAACCTCACATTTATCCACATTAAACTGCATCTGCCATGCTTCTGCCCACTGAGGTAAGAAGAGCAGCTGAGGAGAAGTTGTGAGAGTGTAACTAAAATAGAGAATGGAAAAAGAGAAGGTGGAGGGGGAGAAATTACCCAAAGTTAGGGAACCAATGTTTATGCCAGCAGTTTGGATATTCTCATGCTGTCTGTATGGAGTTTGCAGGTTCCCTCCGTGACCATGTGGGTTTCCTTGGAGTTCCTCAATTTCATCTGCATCCATGGATATGGATTATAATTGGTAAGAAAGTGGAACTAGTGTAAAAGAGTGCTTGAGGGTCATTGTGGAGTCAATTTTTTTTCAAGTTGGTACATTTTGACATGGTGACATTTTTCAGGCAGCTCACAAAACTTCTAGATAGACTTCTTCTGGAACAGCTATTACCCCTTGACCATCAGGCTCCTGAACCAGCATGGATAGCTTAATTCACTTCAACGCTGAGCTGATTCCACAAATTATAGATTCACTTTCAAGGACTCTACAACTCATATTTTCAAAACTATTTATTATTCATTTATTATAATTATTTAGTTTTTCTTTTTGTATTTGCTCAGTTTATTGTCTTTTGCACATTGGTTGTTTGTCTTGGTGTGAAGTTTTTCATTGATGCTATTGTGTTTCTTTATATCTGCAAATTTCTTTATATTTCTTTATATTTGCAAATGCCTGCAAGAAAATGAATCTCATAGTAGAACATAAGACAGACATACTTTATTGATCCCGAGGGAAATTGGGTTTCGTTACAGTCATGCCAACTAAAAATAGTGTAGAAATATAGCAATATAAACCATAAATGATTACATAAAAATAAGTTAATCATGCCAAGTGGAAATAAGTCCAGGACCAGCCTATTGGCTCAGGGTGTCTGACACTCCGAGGGAGGAGTTGTAAAGTTTGATGGCCACAGGCAGGAATGACTTCCTATGACGCTTAGTGTTACATCTCGGTGGAATGAGTCTCTGGCTGAATGTACTCCTGTGCCTAACCAATACATTATGGAGTGGATGGGAGTCATTGTGCAATATGGCATGAAACTTGGACAGCATCCTCTTTTCAGACACCACCATCAGAAAGTCCAGTTCCACCCCCACAACATCACTGGCCTTACGAATGAGTTTGTTGATTCTGTTGGTGTTTGCTACCCTCAGCCTGCTGCCCCAGCACACAACAGCAAACATGATAGCACTGGCCACCACAGACTCGTAAAACGTCCGGCAGTTGTTAAAGGACCTCCGTCTCCTCAGGAAATAGAGACGGCTCTGACCCTTCCTGTAGACAGCCTCAGTGTTCTTTGACCAGTCCAGTTTATTGTCAATTCGTATCCCCAGGTATTTGTAATCCTCCACCATGTCCACACTGACCCCTTGGATGGAAACAGGGGTCACCGGTGCCTTAGCCCTCCTCAGGTCCACCACCACCATGACATATATGTACTTCAATAATAAATTGAGTTTGTACTTACCTTGTGTAATGCCCTGGTTCACATTTTTACTGTTATGCTGCAGGTATTTCATTTAGCAGTTCTGTAAGAACAGACACAGGCCATCTTCAGCCTGCCTTATGCATCCAAGGAAACCGGGGTGTTTCACTTGTAATGGGCTGAAGGGCCTGTTTCCGTGCTGTAGGCTTTTGGACAAGTTATGTGCCTGAGAAAAGTGTTTTTTTAAAAAAGGTGGGGGACCTTTTACATTCCTCTCAGCACACCCACATCAAGCTCGAAAGGTGAAAATGACCAGTAATTTTATTTAAGGGACAAACAGAAATAATATATCGTTTTTTTAATTGCCATGGCATTGTCATTGTGGACAGCACAGGGCTAGCATAACTCCTTACAGCACCAGTGATGCCTGAGGAGGTTTGCATGTTCTCTCCATGACCGAGCTGCTTTTCCTCCAGTTGTTTCAGCTGCCTCTTACATTCCAAAGACATATCGAAGGTTAGTGAGTTGTGTGCATAATATGTTGGTGTTGGAAGCATGACAACATTTGTGGGCAGCCCCCAGCACATCCTTGGACTGTGTTGGTCATTGACACAAATGTTGCATTTCACTGAATGTTTCAATGCACATGAAAAATAAAGGTAATCTTTACTTGAGACATGCCCCCTGACCTTTGCTTGGTCAAACATTAAGGCTTGGCCACAGTCAAAAACAGTGTTGGAGACTTGACTCCGCATATCCTCTTTCTTTAAACCTGTTCTCATACGAACTTCAACCAACAAGTAACAGGATTATGACATCTAAATGTGTAACAAAACACACTGGCAAATTACTACAGATGTACCATGGAGTGCAGTCTAACTGGTTGCATCATCTGGTATGGAGTGGTCATCGCACAGAATCGGAAAAAGGTGCAGAAAGTTGTAAACTGCCAGCAGCATCAGGGACATTAGCTTCACCATCAAGGAGGAGGTACAGGAACCTGAAGACACACACTCAACAGTTTAGGAATAGCTTCTTCCCCTCCACCATTAGATTTCTGAATGGACAATGAACCCATGAACACCAAATCAGTGTTTTTCACTTCTCTTTTTGCACTATTTATTTATATACATATTTTTCTTATTGTAACTTATAGTTTTTATTATTATGCATTGTGAAGTACTGCTTCTGCAAAAAAAAATTCACGACATATGCCAGTGATATTAAACCTGATTCTAATTTATTTTCTGAAGTTAAAAAATCAATATCATACAAATTTCATCTCTAAGTTTGGGTAATTTTTAAAAAGTCCAGATACAGCATTGGGTCTGTTAGTTGAACACAATATAACTATTTGTCATGTAGAACTCTACCTTGTAGATTCAATACTCAGAGAAAGTAATCTCAGAGTGTAGATTACCTTCTAAATTTGTCAGAAAAAAGCAACAACCTGTTCATTGAAAAGACTCCAGCAGCCCTCATTCCAAATTTTTATGCAAAGTTAGATTTTAGAACACTGAACAATACAGTCCTTTCAGCACACAAGGTTGTGCCAAACTTTTAACCTACTCCGAGAGCAGTCATAGAACAGCAAGACAATGGCCCTCCCTACACCTCTCATTCACATACCTTTCCAAATTTCTGTTAAATGTTGAAATTGAACACACCTCTGGGTGAAGAAGTTTCCTCTTCACCATTTCACCTTTTACCCATAACACGTGACCTCTAGTTCAAGTCTCACCCAACCTCAGTGGAAAAAGCCTGCTTACATTTACCCTATCTATACCCTCATAACTTTGAAAACCTCCATCAAATCTCCCTTCATTCTTCTGCACTCTAGGGATGAGCTCCAACCTGTTTGACCTTTCCTCATAACTCAGGTCCTCAAATCCTGACGATATCCTTGAACATTTTCTCTGCAGTCTTTCAACCTTAGTGACATCTTTCCTGTAGGTAGATGGCCAATTTCAATATAACATCCCAACACCTGTACTCAGTACTTTGATTTATGAAGGCCAATGTACCTTATCTACCTGTGATGCCAATTTCAAGGATCTGTATTTCCAGATCCCTCCATTCTACTGCTCTCCTCAGTGCCCTACCATTCACTCTGTAAGTCCTACCATGTTTGGTCCTCCTAAAGTGCAACATCTCACAGTTGTCTGCATTAAATTCCATCCTCTCTTTCTCCAGCTCGTCCAGATCACACTGCAAGCTTTGATAGTCAATCCCTCCCACATCATCGATAGATTTTTTGGCAGTACCACAACCAGTGTCTGCCATCTGAGTTCCAGAAACGTGGGGTCAATCCTAACCTCGGGTGTTGTCTGTGATTCTACAGTCATTTGACGGTTCCTCCATTTCAAAAAGAGTGTGCTGGTTCATTAGTTACCCCCGGTATGGGAGTATGATGGCACCTGAATGAGACTAGGCTACAGGGCATTGGGGGGGGGGGGAGATATTGGACCAATGGGACTGCTCCATGAGCTAGCAAAGTCTCCTGGGGTCAAGTGACCTCCTTCAATATAAGATCATATGTTTGTGATGTTTCTGAGTGTGTCCACAATATCCTGAAATGGGGAGGGTGAGCAGCCAAAGGTTGTGGTACATATTGATACCAACGACATAGGTAGAAAAAGGTTGGAGGTCCTGAAAGCAGAATACAGAGAGTTATGAAGGAAGCCGAGGAGCAGGACCCCAAAGCTAGTAATCTCAGGATTGCTGCCTATGCCACGTGACAGTGAGTATAGGAACAGAATGAGGTGGAAGATTGGTGCAGGGGTTCAGATTTTTGGATCATTAGGACATCTTCTGGGACAAACGTGACCTGTACAAAAAGGGCAGGTTGCATTTGAATCCAAGGGGGACCAATATCCTGGCAGGGAGGAGTATGTGTGTGTGTGCGTGTGCGTCCTTAACTCCTGGTGGAGTTGTCAGGGCACCATCATGAGCTAGCTAGCTAATGCTTTTGGGGAGGGTTTAAACTAGATTTGCAGGGGGTCAGAACCGAAGTGAAGAGGTAGAGGATGGGGTGGTTGGAGCACAAGTAGAGACAGGTTGTAGGGAGTTTGTGAGGAAGGATAAGTAGATGTTAGAGCAAAGATGCACTCAGCTTGATAGTTTGAGAGTTGTCTATATTAATGCAAGGAGTATCATGAACAAGACGGATGAACTTAGAGTGTGGATCAATATATGGAACCATGATGTTGTGGCCATTACAGAGACTTGGATCTCTCAGGAGCAGGAATGCCAGGCTTTAGATGTTTCAGAAAGATCAGAGAGGGAGGAAAGAGAGGTGGGGGCATAGCAATGTTAACTATGGAGAGCGTCACAGCTGCAGAAAAGGAGGACGTCATGGACGGATGGTTTACTGAGTCAGTGTGGGTGGAAGTCAGAAACAGGAAAGGGGAAATAACTCCTCAGGTTGTTTTTTTATAGACCCCCTCAATAACAAAAGGGCTATTGAGGAGCAGATAGGGAGGCAGATTCTGGAACGGTGCAATAATAGATTGTTGCTGTGATGGGAGATGTTAACTTTCCTAATATTGATTGGCATCTCCTTAGCGTAAGGGGTTTAGATGGGGTGGAATTTGTTACATGTGTTCAGGAAGGTTTCCTGAAGCAATATATAGATAAGTCAACTAGAGGAGAGGCTGTACTTGATCTGGTATTGGGAAATGAATCTGGTCAGGTGTCAGATCTCTCAGTGGGAAAGCATTTTGGAGGTAGTGCTGGAGGGGAATAGGAGGAGACAATTTGAGAAAACATTTAATTGCGGTAGGGGGAAATATGATGCTATTGGGCAGGAACTGAAACATAAGTTGGGAGCAGATGCTCTCAGGGAAATGCACGGCAGAAGTGTGGCAAATATTCAGGGAACCTTTGCATGGAGTTCTGCACAGGTATGTTCTATTGAGGCAGGGAAAAGATGGTAGGATAAAAGAACCATGGTGTACAAAGGATGTAGAAAATCTAGTTAAAAAGAAAACCTTACAAAAGGTTCAAGAAACTAGGTACTCTTAGAGCACTAGAAAATTACAAGGTTGCTAGGAAGGAGCTTAAGAATGGAATTAGGAGAGCCAGAAGGGGCGATGAGAAGGGCAAGAGGATGAGCTTTGTGTGAACACGACCAATCAAGCGCAACAGTGGAAACATGTACATGGAGTCAGAGGAGATAGCAGGGGTACTTAATGAATACTTTGCTTCACTATTCACCAAGAAAAAAACCTTGGCAATTGTGGGGATGATTTACAGTGGACTGAAATGCTTGAGCATATAGACATTAGGAAAGAGGATGTGGTGGAGCTTTTTAAAAGCATTAAGTTAGATAAGTCACCAGGACCGGATAAGATATACCCCAGGCTACTGTGGGAAGAGAGGGAGGAGATTGCTGAGCCTCTTGTAATGATCTTTGCATCATCAGTAGAGATGGGATAAGTACTGGAGGATTGGAGGGTTGCAAATGTTGTTCCCTTGTTCAAGAAAGGGAGTAGAGATAACGCAGGAAATTATAGACCAGTGAGTCTGAATTCAGTAGTGGGCAAGTTGTTGGAAAAGATCCTAAGAGGCAGGATTTATGAGCATTTGGAGAAACATAATCTGATTAGGGATAGTCAGCATGGCTTTGTCAAGGGCAGGTCGTGCCTTACGAGCCTGATTGAATTCTTTGAGGATGTAAAAAAACACATTGAAGGTAAAGCAGTGGATGTAGTGTATATGGATTTCAGTAAGCATTTGATAAGGTCCCCCATGCAAGGCTCCTTCAGAAAGTTAGGAAGCATGGGATCCAAGGAGACCTTGCTTTGTGGATTCAGTGTTGGCTTGCCTACAGAAGTGCTTGTAGATTCTTTGTATCCTGCATGGAGGTCCATGACTAGTGTCGTTCCGCTGGGATCTGTTCTGGGTCTCCTCCTCTTTGTGATCTTTATAAATGACCTGGATGAGGAAGTAGAAGGGTGGGTTAGTAAGTTTGCTGATGACATAAAGGTTTGGGGTGTTGTGGATAGTGTGGAGGGTTGTCAGAGGTTACAGACAACATGGATAGGATACAGAACTGGGCTGAGAAGTGGCAGGTGGACTTCAACCTAGATAAGTGTGAAGTGGTTCATTTTGATAGGTCCAATTTGAAGACAATATAAATGGTAAGATTCTTGGCAGTGTGGAGGGTCTGAGAGATCTTACGGTCCGTGTCATAAGACACTCAAAGCTGCTGCCCAGGTTGACAGTGTTGTTAAGGAAGTGTATCAGCTGTGGGATTGAGTTCAAGAGCCGTGAGGTAATGTTACAGCTATATGAGACCTCGGTCAGACCCCACTTGGAGTACTGTGTTCAGTTCTGGTCATCTCACTACAGGGAGGATGTGGATACTATAGAGAGTGCAGACATTTACAAGAATGTAGAGTGTGCCTTATGAAAATAGGTTGAGTGAACTTGAACTTTGTGGCTGATCTGTTTTCCCTCTCAGCCCCCTCCCCGTCCCTTCAATGCCCTGACTAATCAAGAATCTATCAACCTCTGCCTTAAATACACCCAATGACTTGGCCTCCATAGCTACCTGTGGCAACTAATTCCACAGATTCATCACTCTCTGGCTAATGAAATTCTTCCTCATCTGTTCTAAAACAACATCCCTCTATTCTGAGGCTGTGCCTTCCTTCACCATAGGAAACATCCTCTCTGTATCTGCTCTATTGAAGCCTTTCAACATTCATTGGATTTCACTGAGATCTCTCTTATTCTTCGAACTTCCAGTGAGTACAAGCCCAGAGCCATCAAACACTCCCAATACAACAAACCTTTCAAATCCAGAATCATTTTTATGAACTTCCTTTGAACCCTCCCCAAAGTCAGCACATCCTTTCCTTGAATAGGGGCCCAAAACTGCTCACAATACTCCAAGTGAGGCCTCACCAGTGCTTTATAAAGCCTCAACACTACATCCATGCTTTTATATTCTAGTCCTCTTGAATAAATGATATCATCACATTTGCCTTCCTCACAACTGACTCGACCTGCAAATTAACCTTTAAACACATCATGATGACATATGAGGGAGAACATTAAATCTGAGAGGAGTTTAGATTCTGGTAGGGGCTCTGTAAAGCACATTTATTACCACTCCATTTCTCCACTCGTTACTGAAAAGCTATAGAACCAACTTTAGTACGGGGCAGATCCGCGGGCATGAGCTCAGTTAGCAGGCCTAGATGATGGACTCCAGCGATCCCCAAGGAGGTCAAGTCAATAGGCACTGATGATGAAGACCTGTGATCCCCAATGTTAAGGCCTGCAGCCTGTGCCCCACCCCGAGGAGAAAGCCCAGAGATCCCCGATGCGGGATGGGAGGTAAAAAGTGGTTTGCTTATGCTGCGTCGTGTCTTTCTTCTTGTATGTTGGCTGTGTGTCGTTCAGCTGAACATTGTGGACATGGCATGTTGCCATTGGTGTCAGTGCCAGGCTGCCCTAGCATATCCTCAGGCTGTGTTAGTTGTTAACGCAAATGATCTGTTTCCTTGTACATGTGACTAAAAATTTAAAAAAAAAAAAATATATATATATATATATATAATCCTACCTGCTTTACAATTTATTGTAAATCTCTCCTCGAGTGGGAGAGAGTGGAGAGAAAACAGAAAATGTCAACCTGCATCTCTGGAAAGAGTTCATGTTTCTGGTCCAATTCTGTCTGAGGGTTTTTTTGTACCTTGTAACATCAGGACAGCTTCTATAATACTATTGAACAGATCTTTTGTGTAACAAGATAGAATCTAGACCTCACTACCTACCTCGCATGATTATGTCCATACCAGTCTGCCATTCCATCATGGCTGATTTATTATCCCACTCAACCCCATTCTCCGGCCTTCTCCCCGTAACATTTGATGCCCTGACTAATCAAGGAGCTATCAACCTCCAGTTTAATTATCCCAGTGACATGGCCTCCACAGCTGTCTGCAGCAATGAATTCCACAGATTCACTGGCCTCTGGTTGGAAAAACTTCCTCCTCATCTGTTCTAAAAGGACATCCCCTCTATTCTGAGGCAGAGCCCACTGGTCCTAGAATCCCTCACTATAGGGTTAGTTGCTCATTGTGAATTGTCCTGTGATTAGGCTGGGGTTAAATAGGTGGGTTGCTGGGCAGTGTGGCTCATTGGGCTGGAAGGGTCTGTTCCCTGCTGTAGCTCTACAGAAATAAATAGATTCATTGCCACAGATGGCTGGGGAGGCCAAGTCATTGGATGTATTTAAAGAGGTTGATAGGTTCTTGATTAGTAAGGGTGTTGGAGGTTATGGGGAAAAGGCACGAGGATGGGGTTGAGAGGGATAATAAATCAGCCATGATGGAATGGCGGAGCAGACTCGATGCGCCAAATGGGCCAGAACGAAGTTTTTAACTGGACCTTGGTACATGTGGCAATAGTAAATCAATTGGCAGTTTGTCAACAGTGAAGGGTTTTTGATCCAAAACGTGGACCAGTTTGCTCTCCACGGGTGCTGCCTGGCCCGCTATTTCTAGCATTTGCTGTTTACATCAGCTCATGGCGACTCTCTGATTTTTAGGGGGGAGCTGCTTGGCGCCGGCCTGAGATTGTGAAGTGTGGAGTATCTGTTCTTACACATCTCGCACAGTAGGTTGGTGGCAGGATTAATTAATAAATCAAAAGTAACGTAGAACGTAGCACCACACCTTACAGCATCAGCTACCAAGTTCAATTCTGCTGCCGTCTGTAAAGAGTTTGTACCAATCTCCCCGGGACCATCTGGTGTTCCTCCAGGTTCTCTGGTTTCCTCCCACATTCCAGAGATGTGCGGGTTAGGGTTAGTAAATTATCAGAATGCTGTATTGGTTCCGGAAGCACTGTAACTCTTGCAGGCTTCCCCAGCACATCCTTGGACTGTGTTCTTCATTGACACAAAGCGACACGTTTCCTTGAATGTTTCGAAGTTTGTACATGAGACAAGTAAAGCCTATCCCTCTTTATCTTTGAAAAGTGGCGTCTTTGGCTGACCATGCTGAAGGAAGGGCATGGTCCAAATTTATTGGATATTAACTAACTGGATGAACATTTTGTTAGCATGGACCAGTTGGGCCAAACAGTCTGTTTCTGCACCATATGACTGTGAGAGCACATTTTGAATTAAGGCAATAGTCAGAAAAATTTTAAACAATAAATGCAAGTGTTCTGCCTTTCAATGCAGTGAA
This sequence comes from Hypanus sabinus, assembly GCF_030144855.1. Classification (NCBI taxonomy): domain Eukaryota; kingdom Metazoa; phylum Chordata; class Chondrichthyes; order Myliobatiformes; family Dasyatidae; genus Hypanus; species Hypanus sabinus. The sequence continues at coordinate 11,067,961 of NC_082707.1, read as the reverse complement.
CATTGCAGGATGGTCTTTCAGTCTAGACAGCAATTACCAATACATAAATACAAGAAATTCTGCAGATGTTGGAAATCCAGAGTAACACACACAAAATGCTGGAGGAACTCAGCAAGTCAGGCAACATCTGTAGAGGATAATAACAGTTGCTGTTTTGAGCCAGGGCCCTTAACCAAGACTGGCAATGAGGGGGGCAGAAGCCAGAATAAGCCCCAACTTATTACCTGCCAGCTTGTACTCCCTACATTCCTTCCATGGCCATCTCCAATCAGATTTCTCTTTAGCCCTTTACCTTTTCCACCCATCATCTCCCAGCTTCTTGCTTCATTCCCTGTCCCCCACCCAGCCACCTTTCACAGCACCAGGACTCACCTATCACCTAATGTTCTTCCCCGTCCTTCCACCTTCTTATTCTGGCTTCTACGTGGGCTGACGTTCAACTCCACTTTGCTGATTAAAGCTTCCATCATTCACCAATTGAAGCGATGAGGAAAATTGAAGCATAGAGGAGAAAGGGGACGCTGAGCGCCGATGGACTTCTGATTTCTGGTGGGATCAGTCTGCTACTGAACAGGAAAACTTGCGTGGCCTATCACTGTGCCCAGTTTCCCTCTTTTGAAAATTCTGGTGAATGTTACCAAGGTTTCCATGTATGGATTTTGGTTTATGTCCTATGGACTTTTTTTAATCTTATGGTTTATATATTGTGTTTTCGCCCACTCTTCCATTGTTTTTTTTGTGCAGGGGAGGGAGATTTGGTGATCAATGTTCTTGTGGCATTTTGAGCCGGGGTGGGGTGGGGGGGGGTTGATCATCGTGTAGCCATTCTTTATTTTGCTAGTTCTCTCTGAACTGATTTGCATGGTCATTTGGATAAGAATAATCTCAGAGTTGTATACAGCATAGGTACTTTGAAAATAAATGAACCTTTCAGCCTTTTTTATTCCACAGATGATGAAGAGACAAGGCCCGGATCGCCAACTGTTCATTTCCCTCCGTAGATGCTGCCCGACCTGCTGAGTAACTCCCCCATTCTGTGTGTGTTGAAGTGCTTTAATTGTCTGTAACTCTCTTCCAAGTGACCAAATGAATTGATGTAAAGAAATCATCTAGAACCATTTTATTAAAGTATACAATGCAACTTTCAGCTACAAAACCATCATTCAGGGTCACATCTCCAAGTTATATATTTCTCTTATTCAATTTAAGATTCAGTGATCGAATGAAGAGGTGAGATAGGGTGCAGCCACCCTTGGCTATGTGAGGGAGCCTTTCTCCTCTATACGGAGAGTCCGTTGGTTTGTTCCTGAGGGATCTGATTCTACTTGCTGCTCTGACCTTAGTGAGACTTCACCAATTGTTAGGTACCTTTTCTTTTTTTTTTGCCATCGCCCGAATGGCAACCAATGGGGGGGGGGGGTGGAGGTGAGGGTAGAGGTGCGGAAAGCAGCGGCCTGGCGTGTCGATGATCCACACCGCTTTAGACTTAATTTCCCAGAAACTCAAGCCGTGAAATGCTACTCATAAAAGGAAGAGTTTTACACAAGACACAAAACATCAGAAGGTCTGCAATATGATTTCACTGTTGAAGTTCCTCGTTTGTTCCTATATGAATTATAAGGCTTACGGTGTTTCCTTTAAGGAGTTTATGACGTGATTCATAATCGTACACATAATGACTGAGTTTAACGTAAGGATAAAAATCGACCGACTCTTCTGTGTCTTTCCTTTGCTGTCCTCCAGTCTGGTGACCAGACCGTTAAAACATAATGAACATCACACAGAGGACTGACAGACACAATCCAGCAGATGACTGTCCACCTCACTGTCCCAATTGCTTACCAATTGGCGTCACAGGAAATCAAACACCCCTTCATTCTTCGCTGTGGTGACAAGGGGAAAGAAAAGCATACAAAAGGGTCAGGAGATTACTTCATAGGAAAATAAGATGGGAAATGATTGTTCGATTTACAATAGATTCAGAATACTGTTTGTTTTCTTTTAAAAAAAAACGAAACCTTACAAGGATGAAAGTGTTAAAAAGAGGCAGACAGACAGGGTATTGTCCATTTACAAATCGCAGTCTGGTTTTATAAAGGACTAAAGGTTGCAGGGCAGGGTGGGGAGAGGAAAGCAAAAACAAGTATTTATGGTGATAAATCTCGCAAGATTAGTGCTGAATAAATATAATCCTGTTCACACTCCAGATCTGCTACTTCATCACACAGGGGAGGGGAGGGTCCGCATTTTAGTCGTTCTGCTTTTAGTAGGGCGACAGAACAGGCGATGCTCTCTTTACGGAGAATGAAGGAGGCAAGTCACATGACATCAACAAAGAACTCACTGGGATTCCCCATCGCCATTCGGAAGGACTGCCGGCTGGCCGTTAGTTCAGGGGGCACCGAGGCCAGGTCGCGGACTGGAGGGGCTCCGGGGGCTGCTGCGGCAGACGGCGGGGGCATCATCATCAGGGGCGGGCTGTAGAGCGGGGGCAGGCCGGGCGGCCCGTACGACTGCTGCGTGTGGTGGCTGTGGGCGCTGGCCGCCACCGAGTGGTGGCTCCGATGGCTCAGGCTGCTGTGGTGGCTGTGCTCGCTGGCGGGGGCCGAGCGCTCGCTGGGGGCCCGCTCCCGCCGCAGGCAGCTCCGTGTGGTGTGGTCCGACTCGCTGCCGCTGCCCCCAGACTTGGGCTCGCTAGGCTTGGCCTCCTTCTCCTTCCCTCCCCGCCGCTCGCTCCCGCTCCGGTTGGACCCACTACTCCGGCTCCCTGCGGGCGAAAACAAACAGAACAGGGCTCAGACACACAGCCAGGTTTAATCACCAACAAGAGGAAGAATCTCCTGCAATGTCCACTGTTTCCCTCCACAGATGCTGCCTGATCCTCTGAGTTCCTCCAGCATCTTGTGTGTGTTGCCTCGGTATCACAATCAGGTCTAATGTTACTGACTTGTGCCATGAAATTTGTTGTTTTGGGGCAGTAGTACGGTCCAAGACATAAAAAAAAAAGACATCCTTATAATAAATAATGCAAAAGAGGAATTCATGGACCGTTCAGAAATCTGATGTTGGAGAGGAAAAAGCTGTTCCTAAAATGCTGAGTATGTGTCTTCGGACTCCTGTACCTCCTCACTGATGGCAAGAGGTCCCTAGATGCCGCATTCATGAATCACTGCCTCTCGAAGTGGGGAAAGTTTTATCTATGATGGAGCTGGCTGAGTTGACACCTCTGTGCTCTCACAGTAGACAGAATTCTGACTGGTTTCATTATCGCCTGATATGGAGGCTCCAACGCACAGGATCACAAGCAGCTGCCAAGGGATGCAGATTCTGCCAGCTCCATCATGGTCACAAAGCTCCCTACCATCTTCAAGAGGTGGTGCCCCGAGAAGGCAGCATCTATCATTAAGGGTCCTCACCAGCTGGAACCTGCCTTATCATTACTGTCATCAGGAAGGAGGTACAGAAGCCTGAACAGCCACACTCAACGAGTCAGAAACAGCTTCTTCCTCTCCCCTACCATCAGATTTCAGAATGGCCCACGAATCCATGAATACTGCCTCATTACAACACGCACGAAAGCACAGCGTAGCAGTTAGCACAACGCCATTACAGCTCAGGGTGCCTGGAGTTCGGAATTCACCCCAGCACCCTCTGTATGTCATCCCATGCAATGTGTGTGCTTTCTCTGGGTTCTGACAGTCTAAAGACATACTGGGTCAGTTAATTGGTCAGTGTCAATTGTCCCATGATTAGGTTAGGGGGTTGGGGGTTGCTGGGGCAGCCTGTCTCAAAGGGCTGGAAGGGCCAGTTCGATGCTGTACCACTAAATAAAAATACTGGTGGAACTCAGCAAGTCAGGCAGCATCTATGGAGCCAAATGAACAGTCGATATTTTGGGCTGAAAATCTTCATCGGGACTACCTTTGTATTGTACTATGTAGGTTTTGGTTTGTTTTCAAGTAACCGCTATGCACTGTTAATTTATAACTTACCGTAATCTTATGTCTTTGTACCACTGCCACTAAAGACAAGTTTTTCACTTTAAATCTATGCCCTCTAGTTCTCGATTGCCCAACCCCGGCGAAAAAGACACTGTGCTTTCACCCTAACTATGCCCCACATGGTTTTATACACCTCTATAAGGTCACCTCTTACTCTCCCACTCTCCAGTGAAAAAAGTCCCGACCCGCTCACACTCTCTCCATAATTCAGTCCATCGAGTCCCGGCAACGCGCTCATCAGTCTCCTCTGAACCCTTTTCAGCTTCATAGAGCAGAGTGACCGACCTGGTAAAGTTCCCGCAGCAAACGCAGCCTCACCACTGCAACTGCCTTCGCTCTGTCTTGAACGGGAAGGATTTCCCGGTGGCAACCACTTGAATTCCACTCCCCATTCCCATTCCACAGTCTCCTCTACTATCACAATGAGGCCTCTCTCAGGCTGGAGAAGCAACGTCTCACATTCCGTCTGGGCAGTCTCCAACCTGGTGGCATGAACATCGATTCCTCCAACATCTGGTCATTTCTCCCCCTCCCCCTTTACATTCCCGTTTCTGGTTTCTTCATACCTCTTCTCTTCTCGTCACCTGCCCATCGCCTCCTCTTTCCCTTTCTCCCAAAGTCCACTATCCTCTCCTATCAGATTCCTCCTTCTTCTGCCCCTTTCCGTCTATGCCCTCCCAGTTTTTCACTTCAAGCCCTCCCTCACCCATCTATCTTCCCCCTCACTTGGCTTCACCTATTTGTACTCCTCCCCCTTCTTATTGTGGCTTCTTCCCCTTAATCCTCCAGTCCCGATGAAAGGTCCCAGCCCCAGAAGTTGACTGTTTATTCCTCTCCATAGAGGCTGCCTGACCTGAATCCCTCCAACTTTTTGTGTGTGTTGACCCAACTTCTGCTCTCAAAGCCCGGAAGCAGTGAGAAGACACCTCGGGGGGGGGGGTTGGACACACCCCTCCCTTATCCACACAATGTGGGCTCCTCACCTTCACTGGGCTGGCTGCCGGCGCTGCCGCCTCCGTAGGTAAATCCCGTGACGTCGTGGTACCCCGGAGGCTGGGCGTTGTAGGGGTGCTGTGGCGGGTACTGGTAGGGGAAGGCGATGGGCCAGGGCGCGGCCCCTGGGTGAGGCAGTGGCGCCAGCGTGTCCTGGTCAGAGGCGCCGCTCGATCCGTCGTGGTCATGCAAGGTCAGGTTGGCCATGTCTGTGGGAGCAAGAGATATGGCAGGCATTAGTTCTATCACACGCCGAACGGCACAGCTTCAGGCCTGGAAGGCCAGAGCGAGGGAGGCCCGATGGCCGAGGGAGGGTATTTCTATGCAGGAAAAGAGGGAGGAGGGGAAACACTTGGCCCATCATACACCATCTTTCAAAAAGAGATTAGGTTTAATTGTTCCATGTACATCCAAACAACACAGTGCAACGTGCCATTTGCACCAACATCGAACATAGAATAGTACAGCACATTACAGGCCCTTTGGCCCACAATGTTGTGCCGCCCCTCAAACCCTGCCTCCCATATACCCCCCCCCAACGACCAACACAGTCCGAGGAAGAGCTGGGTTCAGCCCACGTGTTTGCCGTGCATCCGGGCATCAACACAGTGTGGGCAGAACTTCCTAACACTAACCCGTACATCTTCGGAATGTGGGAGGAAAGTTCTAAGAGCACAGGACCAGGCCGTTCGGCCCACTTTGTCTGTGCTGTCAATCCAAAGCGTTGCTGCAACAGCATCATGCTATGCTGGTGTGTCACCCCCACCCCACCTACTTCTGCACCCTCTCCAAAGCCTCAACGTCCTACCTGTAATGGGCTGGCCACAAAAGCACGCAATGTAGCCCATGTTAAGTTTTATACAGCAGCAACGTGACTTTCCAACGTTTACACTGTGGCGTGCCCAATGAAGGCCAGCGTGCTGTGCACCTCCCAGTACCACCCTATCCACTTGTGTTGTTGTGGACTTGCACCCCAAGATCCCTCTGCTTATTCCTCGTCTTTTAAAGAGGGCTGGCATGGCAGCATAGTGGTTAGCACAACGCTTTACAGTACCAGCAACCCCGGTTCAATTCCTGCTGCTGCCTGTAAGGAGTTTGTATGTTCTCCCCATAACCCCGTAGGTTTCCTCCAGATGCTCCGATTTCCTCCCGCATTCCGAAGGGGTATGGGTTAGTAGGCGGATTGGTCATTGGAAGTTGCCCTGTGATCAGGATAGGGTTCAATCGGTGGGCTGCTGGGCAGCTGGGCTTGAGGGGTCAGAAAGGGCTATTGCGTACTGCATTTCAATAAACATAAATACAACACAGTCACAGGCTCTTCCAGCCCAAAGCCCACACTGCACTATTAACCTACTAATCTGCACCTCTTTGCAATGTGGGAGGAAACTGGGACACCCGGAGGAAACCCCCACGGTTGCCGATATGTCAGAGAGAACGTACAAGCTCCCCACAGACAGCGGAACTGAATCCGGGCCACTGACGCTGTAATAGTGATCGTCATCAACCATTTATCTATTAATCAAATATTAAATATTTACCTCCTGCTTCCAGAGATAAAGCCTCCACAACCCTCCAGCAAGCAAACTCCATAGCAAAGGGGCATAGGTGCGCAAGTTTCAGTGATGGTTACCCCTGCTCTGTAATGGAGCCCTTCCTGCTGACAGCACTGGTTCCAGAGGGACAAGCAACCTCCATTATAAACTTCCTCTCTAAGCAAAATGGAAGAGAAGCACGCCATTTTCTCCTGCGAGGAATCACAGCCGAGCCAAATACTGTCTTCCTCAGCAAGGAACAAAGGGACAAAGCATTAGCCCCTAAACCCCAGTACTGCACTGAAAATGAGTTCAGTTCTGGTTGCCTCATTATGGGAAGGATGGGGAAGCTTTAGAGAGGGTGCAGAGGAGATTCACCGGGATGCTGTCTGGATTAGAGAGGGTGCAGAGGAGATTTACCAGGATGCTGCCTGGATTAGAGAGGGTGCAGAGGAGATTCACCAGGATGCTGCCTGGATTAGAGAGGGTGCAGAAGAGATTTACCAGGATGCTGCCTGGATTAGAGAGGGTGCAGAGGAGATTCACCGGGATGCTGTCTGGATTAGAGAGGGTGCAGAGGAGATTCACCAGGATGCTGCCTGGATTAGAGAGGGTGCAGAGGAGATTTACCAGGATGCTGCCTGGATTAGAGAGGGTGCAGAGGAGATTTACCAGGATGCTGCCTGGATTAGAGAGGGTGCAGAGGAGATTCACCAGGATGCTGCCTGGATTAGAGAGGGGCAGAGGAGATTCACCAGGATGCTGCCTGGATTAGAGAGAGTGCGGAGGAGATTCACTAGGATGCTGCCTGGATTAGAGAGGGTGCAGAGGAGATTCACCAGGATGCTGCCTGGATTAGAGAGGGTGCAGAGGAGATTCATCAGGATGCTGTCTGGATTAGAGAGGGTGCAGAGGAGATTCACCAGGATGCTGTCTGGATTAGAGAGGGTGCAGAGGAGATTCACCAGGATGCTGCCTGGATTAGACAGGGTGCAGAGGAGATTCACCAGGATGCTGTCTGGATTAGACAGGGTGCAGAGGAGATTCACCAGGATGCTGCCTGGATTAGAGAGGGTGCAGAGGAGATTCACCAGGATGCTGCCTGGATTAGAGAGGGTGCAGAGGAGATTCACCAGGATGCTGCCTGGATTAGAGAGGGTGCAGAGGAGATTCACCAGGATGCTGCCTGGATTAGAGAGGGTGCACAGGAGATTCACCAGGATGCTGCCTGGATTAGACAGGGTGCAGAGGAGATTCACCAGGATGCTGTCTGGATTAGACAGGGTGCAGAGGAGATTCACCAGGATGCTGTCTGGATTAGAGAGGGTGCAGAGGAGATTCACCGGGATGCTGCCTGGATTAGAGTGGGTGCAGAGGAGATTCACCGGGACGCTGCCTGGATTAGAGAGGCTACAGAGGAGATTCACCGGGACGCTGCCTGGATTAAAGAGGCTGCAGAGGAGATTTACCAGGATGCTGCCTGGATTAGAGAGGGTGCAGAGGAGATTCACCAGGATGCTGCCTGGATTAGAGAGCATGCCTTATGAAGATGGCTTTGGAGCAAAGAAAGATGAGTGGTACCTTAACAGATGATAAGAGACATTATGACAGAGTGGACAGTCAGAGACTTTTTCTCAGAGCAGAAATGGCTAATACCAGGAGGGATGATTTTAAGGTGATTGGAGGAAAGGAAAGGGAGGATATCAGAGGTAGATTTTTACACAGAGAGTGGTGGGTGTGGGGATTTTAGTGCCAGGCGTGCTGGTCGAGGCAGGTTCATTATATACCTTTAAGAGTCTATCAGACTCAAGTAGGCTCATGGATAAAAGAAGAGTGGAGGGTTGTGCAGGAGAGAATCGTTAGATTGTGTTACAGTAGGTTAAAAGGTCTTCACAACATCGTAGGCCAAAGGAACTGTACTGTGCTGTAGTGTTCAATGTTTACTCTCCCCAAGACTGAGATTCATTGGCAGGGAAGAACTTGGGCACAAGATCCTAACCAATGTGTAGTGAGTAGCAGGATTGAAGGGAAGGTAGTTTATTGTCAATGCAATGACTTACAGCATATGTACTAATGGAGCCTGACAGCATGCTTATGCAGCGTATATTTGTGTCTATTCAGGATGTGTCTCAGAGTGCGTGCTGGCAGCACAAAGAGCATGCCCCTGTATATTCCAAATATACAAGACAAATACTCAGTGTGGAATAGGCAGATGTCAAGAGAAATCGTGCCTGACATATCTGTTGGAATTCTTTGAGGCAGTAACAGGCAGGATAGGCAAAGGAGAGTCAGTGGACATTGTTTACCTGGATTTTCAGAAGGCCTTTGACAAGGTGCCACACATGAGGATGCTAAAACAAGGTATTTATGGAATTACATGGAAATTACAGGAAAAGTGGATAGAAGATTGGTGGAAGAATGGGAATAAAGGACTGGCTGCCAGCGAAATGCAATATTAGCATTCATTTCCAGAGGACTGGAATACAAAAGCAAGGATGCAATGCTGAGGCTTTATGAGGCAGTGGTCAGACTGCACTTGGAGTGTTGTGGCAGCTTCGGGCTCCATTTCTAAGAAAGGATGTGTTGGCATTGGAGAGGGTCACAGGAATGATCCCAAAAATGAATTGATTAATGTACAAGAAGAATTTGATGGTTCCGTGCCTGTACTTGCAGGAGTTTAGAAGAATGAGGGTGATCTCACTAAAAGCTATTGAATATTGAAAGACCTAGGCAGAGTGGATGCTTCCTATAGTGGGGGGGTCAAGGACAAGAGAACACAGCTTCAGATTAGAGGGATGTCCCCTTAGAGCAGAGATGAGGAGGAATTTCTTTAGCCAGAGGGTGGTGAATCTGTTGAATTTATTGCCACAGACAGCTGTGGAGGCCAAGGCATTGAGTCTATTTAAAGTGGAGGTTGATAGGTAGTAGCATCAATAGTTATGGGGAGAAGGCAGGAGAATGGGGTTGAGAGGCAAAATTAATCAGTCACGATCGAATAGTGGAATAGACGCAAAGGCCCAAATGGCCTAATACTGCTCCTACTGCTCAGTAGGTCAGGTAGTATCTATGGATGGGAATAAGCAGTCGACGTTTTGGGCCGAGACCCTTCATCAGGTCCTGAAAGATAGATAGAAGTATACTTGGCCTTTTATCATTCATTCCTAATGGCACCTATCGGCCACTCCTTTGCTTGCATCTTCAAAGACAGCTCTATTTCCATCTTTAATATCTTTATTTTTCCCTTTCAGGATTCTTTTGAAGACCCTGACCTGGAGTTACATGCTGACTACGGTTCTTTGCAGGAATGGGACCCACTCTCGGGTCTCACGACCGGCTGTTGATCGGCATGGCAAAGGAGTCCGGCTCAAATTTGGAAGCCTAGGATCTTGGGGCTCTGGAGGCCAGTGGACCGAGGTTTGGTGTCACAACAGGAGGCCCGTGTGTCGTCAGGGGAGTCAGAATATCTGCTGTGTGCCTGGAGACCCAGGATCTTTGTGATCTTCAGGCACATAACTCGAGAAAAGCGGCATAACGGACTTAAACATCGAAAACCAGTGAGTTGTTCGTTATGTCTCCCTGCTCGCTGGGAAAATGGAGACACCCCCTTCTCCCTTATTAGGGAAAGAGAGAACCTGTGGTATGTCAAATACCGGGTGAAACGCAAAGTCTCCGGAGTAACTGCAAGTTGTGTCTTTGCTCACGCTGGAGCGCTCGGCCGAGGCGCTGTTTTTGGCTGGTGGGGGGGAGGGGGTTTCGGTGCTTACTGCCGCTTACACGCTGGGGAGGCGGGGGGGAGGGGAGCTGGGGTGGAGACTTTGGGGTTCTAACATTCTTTGGGACACTTTTCTGTTTTCATGGATGGTTGCGAGGAAACAGCATTTCAGGAGGTATATAGTATACGTTTCTCTGACATTAAATTGAACCTTTGAACCTTTGGTTTCCGTCAATATTTCTGAATTTCATTAGGTCTGGGTGGTATTAATTAATTTTACATTCAGAGAGAATATGGAACAGTTCAGCACAAAAGCAAAACATTTGGACCCCAGTGTTGTGCTGAACTGATGCTAAATTAAACTGGTGCTAGAAACCAAACTAAGCGAATTCCTTCTACCTATTCTTCCACTCTCCGCACATTCAAAGTGCCTCTTCAATACCACGGTAGTGTAGCAGTTAGTGTACTGCTATTTCAGCGCCAACGACCAGCGTTCAATTCCGCCAGTGTCTGTAAGGAGTTTGTACATTCTCCCTGTGACCGTATGGGTTTCCTCCGGGTCCTCCACATCCTGAAACCTACGGGTTACGGTTAGTGCGTTGTGGCTAAGCCATGTTGTGCTGGAAGTGTGATGCCACTTACAAGATACCCCCAGCACAATCCTCATTGATTTAATTTGAATCAATATGATGCATTTGACTGTATTTTCGGGATTTCAATCTACATGTAACAAATAAAGCTCATCTTTATATCCTTTTCCCCTCCATCACTAACTCTGACAGCACATTCCTGGCACCCAGCACTCCCCGTGTAAAAAAAAACTTGCCCCTCACACCTCTTTTGATCTTGCCTCCCTCTCGCCTTAAAAGCACGGCCTCTTGTTATTTGACATTTCAAGACTGGGAAAAAAAGATACTGCCTGTCTACTGTTTCTACTGCCTTTCATAATCTTATAAACCTCCGCAAGATTTCTCATCAGCCTCCACCTCTCCAGAGAAAACAACCCAAGTCTGTCCACATGCTCCCTAATCCCGGTGAGCCTCTTCATTCATCCTGTAATGCAGGGGTTCCCAAGCTCGAGTCCACGGACCCCATGGTAAATGGTTGGGGTATGGGCATGAAAATGGTTAGTAACCACTGCTGTAATGGGATGCCTGACAAAGACAGTCTGTAATGATGAGGTGACCAACTCACTGCCACAGAGGTCCCCGAAGATGTAGTAACACTGCTCTGAGAAGGTGATTTTGTTCACGGTGTGTCGGATGTAGCCAGCTTTAAGCAAGTTGCTGGCGTATTTTCGGGCCTCTCGCCGGTCGGGAAAGCCCTCGACGTGATTGTAGAGCCAGTCGACGACATCAGAACCTGGAGAGATGTTAATGCATGGTAGTCAGTCAGTCAATCTCCATTTCTGAAACAATTAACCCATTAAGATCAGAATAATATGCAAATTTCCCCTTCAGTCAATTATCACAGAGAAAGTAAACACTTTTATCTGCATTTTTTACAGATAAATTTCTGTGCTTACAGGACAGACAGCTATTGGTTTTGATCACGCTGTTTTAGTTTGCAAGTAGTTAGAATGTAAATCAAATTTCATTAATTAATAATTGGCAGATTATTGTTGACTCCTCTTCCTCTGCTCTTTCAGGAAGATCTTTCCTGACCATAATGATTCAGTGTTTATAACGTTTTTAATGAAGATGTCAACTCAAAAAAGCAGCTTCAATATCTTTTCTGGGGTGAAAGGCATTAAGTATATTTTAAGAACATAAGAAATAGAAGCAGGAGTCAGCCATCTGGCCCATCGAGCCTGCCCTGCCATTAGATAAAATCATAGCTAATCTGGCCATGGACTCATCTCCACCTACCTGCCTTTTCACATAACCTTTAATTCCCCTACTGTGCAAAAATCTATCCAAGCTGGTCTTAAATATACTTACTGAGGTAACCTCCACTGCTTTAAACTAAAATATTTGTTGAAAAGTAAATTATTCAAAGATCAAAGTAAATTTATTATCAAAGTACATATACATTACCATATACTACCTTGAGATTCATTTTCTTGCAGGCATTTACAGGAAAAATATAAATACAATAGAATTTAACAAAAAAACTGTACATAAACAGATGAACACCAACCACCAATGTGCAAAAGAAGACAAAATGAGCAAATAACCAAATCAATACTGAGAACAAGAGTTGTAAAGACTTCTTGAAAGTGAGTCGGTGCATTTTAGAACCAGTTCAGAGTAGCGGGGTTTGAAGTTGTCCACGCCTGTTTAGGTGACTGATGGTGGAAGTGTAATAATTGATCCTGAACTTGGTGGTGTGGCATCGACATCCTGCGCGATGGTAGTAGTGAGCACAGCATGACCTGGGTGGTGGTAATCCTTGATGATGGATGTTGTTTCTCTTGTGGCAGCCCTTGATGTTAACGTGCTCAAGAGGGAAGGGTTTTGCCTGTGGCAGATTGAACTTTAGGCACCAATGTTTTCTTGTGCATATTGCAAACTGTACAAAAATCCGGCAATACTCAGCTGTTCAAAATGGACAAAAAAAACTTGAGTTTTAGTTAAGGAGTTTTCATCAAAAACGTAAGGAGTGGTGGTCTTCACCCAACCAATCACAGGCAGGTCGCTCCCCTCTATCAGTGGCATCTGCAGGAGGTGCTGCCTCAAAAGGGCAACGTCCATGTTGTTGGACGAATCACAGATGGTGATGAGTTAGTGTACAGGAATAAGATAGGTCACTCGGTTGAGTGGGGCCTCAAAAACATGCTTAGTGAAGAATTGTCTTGGATGTTCCTCTTGCGATTGCAGGGCCCTGCTGGATATTGGTAACGTAAAATACTGCAAATCTGTTTCCTTTGTTTATTGGTGAGACAGACTGCGTGGCCCCGTAGTGAGGTCTGGGCTTCAAGCCGCAGCCATCCTGGAGAGGAGACTCCAGAGGCAGCACAGCGCAGCGTCCGGGCGGGGTTGGGGGTCGACCCCTCCCATCGTTACTGCTCTCCAGTGTTCGCACAGTGGAATGACAAGCTAGACTGCATGTATGCGTGCATATATTCATCTATGGATTGCTGAAAACTGCTTGCTCTTGCTGATAACACCAACGCACCATCGATTTACAGGGCACTCAGGGACTCGGGCTATACATTTATTTTTGTGCAACTGTACGTTAACTGCTACCTTACACGTGCTATAGGTGCCTGGTACTATATATGAGTGTTGGTACAATGCTTTGTACCTTGGCCCCAGAGTAATGCTGTTTCGTTTGGTTGTATTCATGCGTATTCTTGTATGGTTGAATGACAATTAAACTGATAGTTGACTTCAAAGAGGGGAAGGATGGAGACCCTGCACCCGTCTCCGTTGGAGGTTAAGGAGTGTAGAGAATTAGCAGCTTTGAATTCCTGGACGTTAACATATCAGGTAACTTGCCTTTGGTCCCCAACAGACACACAGCTCTCACCTGTGTCTCCAAGTAGCTCTCTACATGCGACAGGGGCCACACCCCGGTACACCGCTTCGAACGGCAGGCTGAACCACGTGAGGGGTAGCTGGCCGCCTCATACAACAATCAGATAGGATGCAAAGTCAGTTTTAGCAGACCTGGCTGATGAGATCTACAGCGAGATCCAGCTGCCAGGAAGGTGGATCTGTAACGCTCCATGGAGAGCGAAGGGCATGACAAGGCACAGAAGACGTCATGTCATCCACTGCAGCCAAGCAAGACCCCAGTTTGTGATGCTTGTTCATACCACCAGACCTGGACTTCTGAGGCTGAGACAGTGGAACTATCCCAGTGCAATGGCTCTTCCCACACAGGTTTCCTGTCATCAGCAGACATGATGGACAACCACCAACAACTTATTTTTGTAATTTATAGTAGCTTTATGTCTTTGCACCTTACTACTGATGTACAACAACCAACTTCATGGCACATCGGTCAGTGATAATAAATTTGATTTTGACTCTAATCTACACAGTTAACTGGCTCACTGGCTGGGTTACACGTACCAATGAAAGCGTTTGGGATTGTTATTTTAAGCCACATCCGGTCTCGAACTTCCAGGCCTGATTCCGGAGATGCCATCGCCTTGACGATGGTGACGATGTCACTGTGAATCGATAGATGGAAATCATCGAAGCCTGCAGGATGAATAAGTACATGAATCAAATTCTTGCTGATGTGGGCTCTGGTGTAAGAGACAGGACATCATTTAAAGCCTTTGCCACCAGCTGACAGGATTGTCCACACACCCAAACCAATGCTACAAATGTCACCCTGAATGCAGCAAACAAATTCAGCAGATGCTGGTAACACAGAGCAACACACAAAAAGTGCTGGAGGAACTCTGCAGGTCAGGCAGCGTCTATGGAGAGGAATAAACAGTTGACGTTTCGGGCCAAGACTCTTCTTCAGTCTTGGTTCAAACCGCCGACTGTTTATTTCATTTCCATTGAAGCTGCCTCACCAGCTGAGTTCCTCCAACATTTGTGTGGAGTGCTTGGAATAGTTGATTATTTATTTATTTATATATACAGCCAGGAACAGGCCCTTCCAGCCACCCACTAATTTAACTCCAGCCTAATTGTTGGCGTGTGGCCAAGTGGTTAACGCGTTGGTCTAGTGATCTGAAGATCACTAGTTCGAGCTTCAGCTAAGGCAGCGTGTTGTGTCCTTGAGCAAGGCACTTAACTACACATTGCTCTGCGACGACACTGGTGCCAAGCTATATGGGTCCTAATGTCCTTCCCTTGGACAACGTCGGTGGTATGGAGACGGGAAACTTGATGCATGGGCAACTGCCGGTCTCCCATACAACCCTACCCAGGCCTGCGCCCTGGAAACTTTCCAAGGCGCAAATCCATTATCTCTCAAGACTAACGGATGCTTATAATTATAGGACAATTTACAATAACCAATTAACCTACTAACCAGTGTGGGAGGAAACCAGAGCACCCAGAAGAAACCCATGCATCATGGGGAGACCGTTCAAACTCCTTACAGACGGTACCAGAGTTGAACTCCAAACTCCAGTGCCCTGGGCTGTAATAGCGTGGCGCTAACCACTACACCACCCATTGCTTTGAGACTAAGAAGAGATTTTTGGCTTGATTAGTTTAAGGAAGACCATCTATTCTGGAGTTTTGACACTATCCTTGGCTGAGCTTGAGAGAGATTTCTTGTCTCAGACCTATGATAGTGAGGAGAGTTGAACTATCAATGGGTCACTAGATTCCTAGATGTACCCAAGAGGTCCTACATGTCCCTGAAGTACCTTTCCTTACCAACACCCCTGGCAGTGCACTCATCACTCTGTACAAAAAACCTACCTGACACCCTTCCCCCACACATTCCTTTAAAGTTATGCCCCCTTGTATTAGTCATTCCACCCTGGGGGGAAAGCCTATGGCCATCCACTCAATCTGTGCCTCATCATCTTGTACACCTCTACCAAGCTGTCACTTATCCTCCTTCGCTCCAAAGGTCGTGGGTATGCTATGCTGGTCGGAATTGATGGCCAACTTGCAGGCAGCCCCACCCCACCAATCCACTTGCACATCCTTACGCTGCGTTGTTTGCTAATGCAAACGGAGCATTTCACCACATGTTGTATAACATAATCTTTCTATTCTTGTGGCGCGAAATGCATTGTAACTTCCGGGTGAACTCAGGCAAGCACACGCGTGCGCAGACACATGCAAACAATAAGCTGGGCAGCTCGGCGATTTGAGAGCCGTGCTGCGTAACGCCAGGCACGCGATCAATGGCGACGTGCAGATGGGACTTACGTTCGGTTTCTGGGATGGAGCTGGTGATGGAGGAGCTGGTGGAAGTAATGGTGCTCATGGACGGACTCATACCGTAGGGCTGATAGGCTCCCGTCATGGCTGCAGTGTGCGAAACCCAGGCTGCCGGATCAATTGGGCGGATGGGCTCACCTGAAGGAAGCAAGCAGATGTTAGTTCAGTCACCGAATCTGACAGCTTGGAAACAGGCCTTTCAGCTCAACTCACCCGTGCCGACCAATATTCCCATCTAAACTAGGCCCATTTGTCCGTGTTAGGCCCCTATCCCTTTTAAACCGTTCCTATCCATGTACCTGTCCAAGTACATTTTAAATGCCATTAATATACCTGCCTCAACCATTCCCTGATTTCCCGCCAGTGCTGCCCTCTAGTGTTTACTCAGTGGAAGACAAGCTAGACTACATTCATCTAATACACCATGAGGAACTGCTGCATGCTTGTTCCTACAGAAACTTAACTGCAGGACAAAATCCCATGCAACGTCAATCTTCAGGCCATGACACTCAGGGACTTGGTCTATATATTTCTTTTTGTGTGACTGGGTGAAGACATTGTCCCTCGGGTTCCCATGAAATCTCTCCCCTCTCACCCTAAACATATGCCCCCCTAGCAAGTTTTTACAGAGTGCACGGTAGAGAGCATTGTGACTGGTCACAACACAGTCTGATATGGAGGCTCCAGTGTACAGTTTCACAAGAGGCTGCAGAGGGCTGTAGACTTGGCCAGCTCCGTCATGGGCATAAGCCTCCCCACCATTGAGGACATCTTCACAACGCAGTGCTTCAAGAGGGCAGAACCCTTACCATCTGCAATGTGCCCTCTTCTAATTACTACCATCAGGAAAAGGTACAGAAGCCAGAAGGCACAAACTCAATGATTCAGACACAGCTCCTTCCCCTCTGCCATCTGATTTCTGAACAATCCATGAACACTTGAACACTACTTCATTATGTCTTTTAATTTTTTTTGTTGAAAATTATAGCAATTTTCTATGTTTTGCACAGTCCTGCTGGCACAAAACAACAAATTTCAAGATATTCAGTACACTGGTGATAATAAATCCGATTCTGATTGGTTTCCCTGGGAAAAGCCCATGACCATCCACCTTATCTGTGTCTCTCATGATATTATAAGGTCATATGTTCTCCAGAATTACATCAAAACCTCTTTGGCTGTATCACCCAAACCAGAAAGGCCACAAGGGCAGCACATACATTGATTTGAAAAGGATACCAGACCATTTGTATACAAAATTATCAGCAATGATAGGGTTATCCGGTATAGATAGGGTTAATCGGAGAAGGCAGGAGAATGAGGTTGAGAGGGAAATGGATCAGCCCTGATGAAATGGCAGAGCAGGTGCGATGAGCTGAATAGCCAAATTCTACTCTTAAGTCTTATGTTCTAGGGTAAAGGGAGAAATGTTTAAGGGGAACATGAAAGGGAACTTCTTCACTCAAGAGGTGGGTGAGAGACAGGAACAAGAAGTGGTGGATGAGGGTTTGATTGGATCATTTGAGAGAAGTTTGAATGAGTACATGGATGGGAGGGGTCTGGAGGACCAAGGTCTGGGTACTAGGCAGTTTAAATGTTTGATATGAAGTACAAGGGCTAAAGGGCTGTTTCTGTGCTGTGACTCCACTTCTCCTTCCATAACTGTGTTTATATTGCCCTTTCACAAGATGTATCCCAGCTCACAGCTCTAGAAAATTCCCCATTTTCTCTTCATCTTTTTTTATTATGACGGATCTGTCCGTCAGTTTGAGACAAAAATTTCAATTCCACGCCTTATTGTCTAAGCCAGTCTTATTGCGGCTGGACCTCCCTATCACTGCTGTGCTCCAGCCCCACCTGGTGGCAGGAGGGTTAGACGACAGCATGAGAACTTTACATCGTTCACTCTTACAGGAGAGTTTGTAATGGAAAACAAACATCCCCAGAAACAAAAACTGCTGACGGTACCTGAACAGTTGGTAGTGTAGAAGCCTGTGAAAAATCACAGGGGATCCTGCTTATCTAGTTATAGGAGCTGAGGACTGACAAATGGGGTATGTTAGCATCGCGGTATGCACAACACTTTAAAGTGCCAGTGATCAGTGATTGGGGTTCAATTGCCACCGCTGTGTGTACATTCTCCCAGTGATGGCATGGCTTTCCTCTCACATTCCAAGGATGTTTGGCTGGTAAGTTTTGGACATGCTGTGCTGGTGTGGGAAACTTGCAGAGAGCACACAGCACATTTGAGAAGCAAACGAAATATTCCACAGTAATTTCTGATGCACATTTGACAAACAAAGCAAATCTTTAACGAGCTGTGCACATCCAGATAAATGTGAGATATTGCACTTAAGGAGATGAAACCAGGGTAGGACTTGTTCAGGAAAGAGTACTGTGAATCAGAGGGGCGACAGAGTGCAAGTTCACCGAAAGCATCATTACAGGTAGATCGGTGTTGAAGAAAGTGTCCGGCACACTGGTCGGGGCACAGAGTGTAGCAGTTGGAAAGTTATGTTACAGGTATATCCAGCACTGGTGAGGCTTCAGTTGGAATAGTATGTACAGTTTTGGTCACCCTGTTATAGGAAATGTGTTAGTAAACTAGAAAAGAGTAAAGATGTACCAGGATGCAGCCTGGACTTGGGGGCCTGAGTTATAAGGAGAGGATGTGTAGACTAGAACATTATTCCCTGGAATGTAGGAGATTGAGAAATGACGAGACAGGGGTTCCGAGTAGTAGACAGGGTGAAAACACACAGTACTTTTCCCACGGAGTGGCTGGTAAAATGAGAGGGCACAGGGTTAAAACCTGATGCTTAAAGGTAACATCAGCAGCAACTTCTTCACACGAAGGGTAGTGCGTATTGGAGTGAGATGTCAGAAATAGCAGCTGAGGCGGGCACACTGGCAACAATCACAAGCCATTTTGATGGATAGGAGAGGGTCAGACAGCTCGGGGCCAAACGCCGGCAGACGGGACCGTGCTCACTGAGCAACAGTCAGCACGGGTGAGCTGGGCTGAAGGTCCCGATTCCATGCTGCAAATTCTACAACACCCGATAAGAGATGGTAAATCCCATTCCATCCTCTTTTGTCCCATGTTTTATACAAATATTTTTCTTCAACCTACAACCTCTGGAAAGGACTTACTTCTGGGAAGTGTGAAACAGGCGCGAGGAGTGGGGTCCCAGCACTTGGCGACAGTCAGTGTGATAGGCCTGAGAGAGAGAACACAAAAGAACTTAGAACTTCCGCAAACCTTGATCTCTGTGTCTACCCACACTGTACTTTCAGTGTAGCCGTTAAACTAGATTCTACATTGTTACTGTTTTACCTCTTGTTACCTCAATGTATTGTGTAATGATCTGACCTGTATAAACAGAATACAAGACAGGTTCTTCACTGTATCTCAGTACAGACAGTAATAATAAACAAATCCCAATTCCAACTGCACAAGAAAATACTTCAAGTATTGTGTTCAGTTCAGGTCACCTTGATAAAGGAAGGATGTGGAAGCTTTAGAGAGGGTGCAGAGGACATTTATCAGAGTGCTGCCTAGATTAGAGAGCATGTCTAGTGAGGCTAGGCTGAGTGAGCTGGGCTTCACTTCTTGGAATGAAGGAGGATGAGAGGTGACTTGATAGAGGTGTATAAGATGATAGAAGGCACAGATAGAGTAGACATCCAGCCTTTTTCCCAAGCAAAAATGGCTAATACAAGATGGCATAACTTTAAGATGATTGAAGGGATGTCAGAGGTAGATATTTAGGTAGTAGTTAGTGGATGTATACAATACCAGGGGTGATAGCAGAGGCAAATACATTAAGGACATTTAAGAGACCTTTAGAAAGACACATTATCATCGTCATCATGTGCCTTGTCATAAGACCTAAGTGATAATGGTCTTCCGTGACCATGATTGCTCTTGGCAAATTACTTTTTTATTTTTATTTTTTTTTTTTACAGAAGTAGTTTTCCATTGCCTTCTACTGGGCTGTGCCTTTACAAGACAGGTGACCCCAACCATTATCAATGCTCTTCAGAGATTGTCTGCCTGGTGTCAGTGGTCACATGACCAGAAGGTGATGTGCAGCAGCCACCATATGACCTTGTCATGTGCTACACCTTGCCCAAGGGTGACCTGGAGGCGAGCGGAGGGAAGGAGCGCCTTATATCTCCTTTGGTAGAGACATAAATCTGCCCACGATAGGCACATGGATGAAAAAATAGGAAGGGCTATGTGGGGCAGAAGGATTAGATTGAACCTGGAGTAGGTTCAAACAGCAGCAAACAGTAGCATGGATATTGGGTGCAAGTTGAATAGGGAGTTAACATTGGCATGTGGCAAAGGTAATGTCGCAGTAGTTATGGGGGATTTCAACATGCAGGTGAACTGGGAGAATCAGGTTGGTGCTGGACCCCAGGATAGGGGGTTTGTAGAGTGCCTACGGGATACAGTCTTGGAACAGCTTGTACGAGAGCCGACCAGGGACAAGACTATTCTGGATTTAGTCTTGTGTAATGAACAGGATTTGATAAGCGATCTCACAGTAAAGGAGCCATTAGGAGGTAGTGATCACAATATGATAAGTTTTTATCTGCAATTTGAGAAGGATAAGGGCTGCTTGGGGGTGTCAGTGTTGAAGATGAACAGGGGAAACTATGGAGCCATGAGGGAGGAGCTGGCCAAAGTTGACTGGACGGATAGCCTAGCAGAAAAGACAGTGGAACAGCAATGACAGATATTCTTGGGAATAATGCACAAGGTGCAAAATCAGTTCATCCCCCAGAGAAGGAAGGATTCAAAGGGGGGAAAGGGGCCACAGTGGTTGACAAAGGAAGTCAGAGATTGCATAGCATTAAAAAAAGGGAAATATGATAGAGCTAAGGTGAGTGGGAGGACAGATGATTGGGAAGTTTTTAAGAAACAACAGAACTTAACTGAAAAGACAATAAGGGGAGAAAAAATGAGGTACGAAAGCAAGCTAGCCAGGAATATAAAGGAAGATAGCAAAAGCTTTTTTAGGTATGTGAAGAGAAAGAAGACAGTTAAGAACAATGTTGGGCCCTTGAAGAATGAATTGGGTGAAATTATGGGAAACAGAGAAATGGCAGAAGAATTTAATGAGTACTTTAGATCTGTTTTCACTAAAGAAGACACGAACAATCTCCCAGATGTATGGATGGGCCAAGGACATAGGGCAGAGGTCGGCAACCTGCGGCTCTTTCATCTCTGTGATGCGGCTCCCCGTGGTTTGTTAGCTTTTGAAATGTAATTCGAAATTTGAAGATTATGGTGATCTTGTACAATCTGAAAACTTTGTGGAGACACCATTTCCTGGCACATCCGAACCGGCTCACAATTAGCCACCGTTCCGGCTAAGGGAAATAGCCTACGGGGGTTTGTGAGTACGTGTCTTTTGGAGCATCCGCGCCCACGGGGACGGGTTGAGGGAGGCTTTAAAGCAAGGCTGTTTAGTTCGAATAAAGTTACCTTTGACTGCAGTCTTTATTTTAGCGCTGCGTGTAGCACACCGCTACAACGTGTTTTTTTATCGCTAGTAATATACATCACAACTGCCAATGCCTGACACCCGCCAGTGCGCGCTTTCTTTTAATTTTTCGATCGAAGGTAGGCTAACTATGGAGTAACCTTCAACCCAACGTCTTTTTTTCGGAGTTCAAAATGTTTTTGTTGCATGCAGAAATGTAATTTCGTTTTCTCTGCAGGAGTTCATCAATTTCATAAATGCAACACATAATAGTTTGTTTATACATAGCATAAAGCCAAAAAAACCC
The DNA here is from genome assembly GCF_030144855.1 of Hypanus sabinus. Classification (NCBI taxonomy): domain Eukaryota; kingdom Metazoa; phylum Chordata; class Chondrichthyes; order Myliobatiformes; family Dasyatidae; genus Hypanus; species Hypanus sabinus. Next base: position 11,046,111 of record NC_082707.1, on the reverse strand, counting down.
CGTTGTATGCAGTGTTATTTCATTTTGTGGCTCCCAGTGTTTTCTTTTCTGTGGGAAATGGGTCCATATTGGCTCTTTCAGTGGTAAACGTTGCCGACCCCTGACATAGGGTAACAGAGGAAATGAAACAGATTGACATTCGGAAGGAAACAGCGATGAGAAGACTGATGGGACTGAAGGCTGACAAATCCCCAGGTCCAGATGGTCTGCAGCCTAGGGTACTAAAGGAGGTGGCCCTGGAAATTACGGATGCATTGGTAATCATTTTCCAATGTTCCTTAGATTCAGGATCAGTTCCTGAGGATTGGAGAATGGCTAGTGTTATCCCACTTTTTAAAAAAGGAGGGAGGGAGAAAACAGAGAACTATCGACCTGTCAGCCTAACATCGGTGGTGGGAAAGATGCAAGAGTCCATTATTAAGGATGAAATAGTGGCATATCTAGATAGCAGTGATAGGATTGGGCCGAGCCAGCATGGATTCACCAAGGGTAAATCATGCTTGACTAATCTGTTGGAGTTTTTCGAGGATGTAACCAGGAAGTTAGACAGGGGAGATCCGGAGGATTAGTGTACCTCGATTTTCAGAAGGCATTTGATAAGGTCCCACATAGGAGATTGGTGGGTAAAATCAAAGCTCAGGGCATCGGGGGGGAAGGCATTGACATGGGTAGAAAACTGGTTGGCAGATAGAAAACAAAGGGTAGCGGTGAATGGGTGTTTCTCTGAATGGCAGGTGGTGACTAGTGGGGTGCCACAGGGCTCGGTATTGGGACCATAGCTGTTTACCATTTACGTTAACAATTTGGATGAAGGCATAAAAAATAACGTCAGCAAATTTGCTGATGATACTAAGTTGGGTGGCAGTGTAACATGTGATGAGGATGTTAGGAGAATTCAGGGTGACTTGGATAGGCTGGGTGAATGGGCAGATACTTGGCAGATGGCATTTAATATGAATAAGTGTGAGGTTATGCACTTTGGGAGTAAGAACAGGAAGGCAGATTATTATCTGAACGGTGTAGAGTTGGGTAAGGGAGAAATACAAAGAGATCTCGGAGTCCTTGTTCATCAGTCACTGATGGTAAATGAGCAAATGCAGCAGGCAGTGAAGAAGGCTAATGGAATGTTGGCCTTTATTACAAAGGGAATTGAGTACAAGAGTAAGGAAATCCTCTTGCATTTGTACAGAGCCTTGGTGAGACCACACCTGGAGTATTGTGTACAGTTTTGGTCTCCAGGGTTAAGGAAGGACATCCCGGCTGTAGAGGAAGTGCAGCGTAGATTCACGAGGTTAATTCCTGGGATGTCTGGACAGTATTACGCAGAAAGATTAGAGAGACTGGGCTTGTACGCGCTGGAATTAAGGAGATTGAGAGGGGATCTGATTGAAACATATAAGATTACTAAGGGATTGGACAAGATAGAGGCAGGAAATATGTTCCAGATGCTGGGAGAGTCCAGTACCAGAGGGCATGGTTTGAGAATAAGGGGTAGATCATTTAGGACAGAGTTAAGGAAAAACATCTTCTCCCAGAGAGTTGTGGGGGTCTGGAATGCACTGCCTCGGAAGGTAGTGGAGGCCAATTCTCTGTATCTTATGGATAGGGGAATCAAGGGATATGGGGACAAGGCAGGAACCGGGTATTGATAGTAATTGATCAGCCATGATCTCAAAATGGTGGTGCAGTCTTGAAGGGCCGAATGGTCTACTTCTGCACCTATTGTCTATTGTCTATAGGTTAGAAGATTGGCACAACATTATAGCCCAAAGGGGCTATATTGTACTGTACTGTTTTTATGTACTAAATAAACTATTAAAAATTCCAGAAGCTAGAGAGATAAGTGAGACAAAATTATTTCAGCATCTGTTCCTGATGTATACTATAGCACCGGGCTGCGTTAAAACAAAATGAGCAATGTGAATCCGATGTAACGGAGGCAGACTCACACCCATTCTCTCCCTCTCTGAAGACTGCTCAAAGAATCATTTTATAGTCCCTTTATAAACTGTTGAACACGTCACAGTGCCTTACAATCCCTGGAGCAATTAGAATATAATCCTTGTGATGTCGGAAGTGACTCAGCTATGTCGTGAACGAGGTTCAGGAAGTTATTACACTTCGGCCATCAACCTTGATGTTGTAAAGAGGAAGTAATCCAAAGCAGCAATGGTAAGGTTATACTTTAACTGGTGTAGACCTAGCAATCAATATTAGGGTGATATGGGAGAACTTTCTACATTTCCTCAGGATTGTATCACATGACCTATCAAGCTTGCTTTCTGGTCTCACCCAGTACGTCACTAAGAGACTAGACAGAAGAAACAGCAGATGCTGGAATCTGCAGCAAAACCCAATCTGCTAGAGGAGCTGCAGTTGTGGTTATGTGATTAACAGGATCAGAAAATTTGTGGATAACACCAAGACTGGGGGTGCAGTGGACAGTGAGGAAGGTTATCATGGCTTGCAGAGGGGTCTGCGTCAGCTGGAAAAATGGGCTGAAATTTGGCAGAACAAATTTAATGCAATTACGAGGTGTTGCACTTTGGTAGGCTTAACCAGGGTAGGTTTTACACAGTGAATGGCAGGGCACTGAGGAGTGTGGTAGCTCAAAGGGATCTGGGAATACTGGTACATAATTAATTGCAAATGGCATCACAGCCGGATAGATCGTAAAGAAAGCTATTGGCACACTGGCCTTCATAAATCAAAGTATTGAGTACAGAAGATGGGATGTTATGTTGAGGTTGTATGAGGCGTTGGTGAGGCCTAATTTGGAGTAATGTGTGCAGTTTTGGTCACCTACCTACAGGAAAGATGAAACCAAGGTTGTCAAAATGCAGAGAAAATTTACAAGATGTTGCCAGGTCTGGAGGACCTGAGTTATAAGGATAGATTGAATAGGCTAGGACTATATTATTTAGAACATAAAAGATTGAAAGGAGATTTGATAGAGCAGGGGTGTCAAACTCATTTTAGGTCATGGGCCAGATTGGGCAAAATGCAACTTCATGCGGGCCGGAACAGTTGTGCATGCATGAACGCATGCACGTGTGCTCCCACAGCTTTCGTTGCCTTCATTTTTTCAACCTGCTCTCATGTGTCTCAGTCTCTGCTATAACTACAAAGTGTTTCACTTTATGAATTTAATTTCTTATGAAATTATGAAATTCTTTATGAATTTCTTATGAAATTCATAAAGAAGATTGCCTAGCAAGCATTATTTTTATGATTGGTACTAATTTACAGTCGTAGGCTACAAGAAAGTTGTGATGAGAGAGAAAAAAAAAACGATGCTATTTTGGCTGATTGTTTTGGCAGCCACACCCTTTCCATTAATAAACCATTTGAAATCGAACACTAGCAGACACAAATGCAGACCTAAAGAGACAAATTGTAAATGTGGGCTACACAACTGCACCTAATTTTTACTAGCCTGCTTCCAGCAGACAATGAACACAGTTAGCCTCAAATTTTTATTGAAGTGATCACATTTACAATATCAGAATAGTCAGAAAATGAATAAATCACATTATGACACTCAATATTCCGTAACGCATTTTGCTTACATGTCGCAGTGCACCGAACAGTGTCACTCATTTTTCACTTGCTGCTTCCAGACACCTGACATCTGTTGGCTTTAACCAGCCTGTCAACATCAGGGACCAGTTTCTGGGCAGTTGTGATTTTCATAATATCATTTAGATGTCTGTGTGTCAGCTGCGAGTGCAGTTTGGATTTGTTAATGTTCATTATGGAGAACACCTGCTCAGAGATATGTTGTCCCGAACATGCAAAGGATCTTTGAGGCAAAGTCTGTCATCTTAGGGTACATCGGTTCCAGGTATTGATAGAATGAGTCCAGACCCACAGTCTCAAATTTATATTTCAAAGCCGGGTTACACTGAATTTCAATTAGTTCTATTTGGAGTTCCTCTGCAACATCTGATGCTGCGTTGACGGCAAACGGCGAGCAAAATAGTGAGAATTCCTTCTCGAGCTGAGTGAAGACTTGGAAACGATTCTGAAACTCACTTTTCAGCTGTGATATTTTGTCCTTGTACCTGTCCATGTTGTCATTACTCCCATGAGCAACACTCACAGACTGCAAAGAGGGGAAATGAGCCGGGTTGCTCCGGGATAGTTGCATCTCCCACAGGCCTAATTTAGTTTGAAAGGCACGAATGCTGTCGTAGTATTCCGTAACAAGTTTGTTGCGGCCTTGCATGTTAACATTAAGCACACTTAAGTGCTCTGTTATATCCACCAAAAATGCAAGATCATGAAGCCAGTCTGGGTCATCCAACTCTGCCACTGGCTTCCCTTCCTCGTTTCTGAGTAGTCCAATTTCTGCACGTAATTGAACACAACGTTTGAGCACAACCCCTCTGCTCAACCAGCAGACTTCAGTGTGGTAGGGTCGCCGTGTCCAATATTGCTTTCAGATAAGAGTGTCAAATTGCCGATGGTTGAGTCCCTTGGCTCTAATAAAATTAACTATTTTGATCCATGACATCATCCACTTTCAGGCTCCTGCTACATAACGCCTCTTGGTGTATAATACCATGAAAATTCCAGAATTCCTGCTCTGGATTCTCTGTTTGAACTTGGTCTCTGAGTTTCGCAACAACACCTGCCTTTTTCCCGACCATGGATGGTGCGCCATCTGTTGCCAGGGTGACTCCAGTCTACCCCCAGTCTGTCCAAGGCCTGGACGAGGCTGGAGAAAACATCGTTCGCCGTTGTGGTGTTTGTCATGGGCACCATCTCCACTAACTCCTCGGTGACAGTCAAAGATGCATCAACACCACGAATAAATATTCCCAATTGAGCTACATCAGTCACATCGGTGCTCTCATCAATTGCAAATAGACAAGGCAATAAATGACTTCACTTTGTCTTTTAGCTGACTTGTTCAAATCTCCTGCAAGGTCCCCAATTCTCTCTGCCACAGTATTTGTTGACAAGCTGATATTACCAAAAGCCTGTCTCTTCTCAGGGCGCACCAGCTCAGCCGCCGTCAGCATGCGTGCTTTGATGAACTCCCCCTCGGAGTATGGCTTCGATGCAGCAGTTATTTTGTTGGCAATAATGTAGCTGGCCTTGACAGCTCCATCACGAGTCTCTTGATTTTGGTGAACACTGATTGCTGTTTATTCAGAGCTGCTTCAAGCTCGTTTACCTTCTGCGTTCTGAGTCGTCCTGCGTACTTGTCATATTTTTCTCCGCGTGACGTCTCATAGTGTCGTTTGATATTTATGCCACACCCACTTGTTGCGAGTATATCAGACACACAGGTTTGCCATTGACCTCACAGAAGTAAAAATGATCTTTCCAATTACCGTTGAATATCCGACCTTCGATGTCTACTTTTTTCTTGGAAAACATTCTCAGTTCTTGCTGCAGGTGTTACTTACCCGAGTACTCTGTGTGTTTATACTGTTTCTGATGACGTACGTGGGGCCCTAGTGGTCTTCAGTGCAGGGTGGATGGTGCTTATGCACAGCGGGTGATTAACTGCCGCCTACTTTACGGCTGCCGTACAGATACATAATAAATGGTCCTGAATATACTCTTCTCCCCCCAAATCATCTTGCAGGCCGGGTTGGACCCCTTCACGGGCCAGTAGTTTGACACCCCTGTGACAGAGGCATACAAAATTATGAGGGGTATAGATAAGGTAAATGCAAGCAGGGTTTCCACTGAGGCTGGGTGGGACTACAACCAGGAGTCATGGGTTGTGGGTGAAAGGAGAGGTTTAAGGGAAACATGAGGGGAAATTTCTTCACTCAGAGGGTCCTGAGAGTGTGGAATGAGCTGCCAACACAAGTAGTTTACGTGAGCTCGATTTCAACGTAGGACAGGTTTGGACAGAGAGCATGGATATGGAAGGGTATGGTCCCATTGCAGGTCGAGCACCATCTGTTGTCAGGAGGTGTGGCAGGGGGTGATGTGGTGTAAGGAATTATCAATGCAGGGATTTGACCTAAAACATTAACAGTCCCTCTCCTCCCACAGATGCTGCTCAACCACTGGGAAACTTTGGCTGGATTATATGGGGCTTGAACCCATGATCTTCATACTCGAATATGTCTACAACAGAATCACGAAGGGAAACTCTCTTACCCGGGCTTGTGCACAATCTCCCTCAGAACCCGGACTGCGTCATCATTACTCATATTCTCAAAGTTGATGTCATTAACCTAAGAGGACAGAAAAAGACTAGTGAGGGGGAGAAACAGAAATACACCATACACTTGCTCAAAGCTGTTCCACCTTCAACATCATAACCTATTCCAGCCTAATCTCCACTTACAGTACACACAGGTCTGTACTGAATCTTGTATCATCTGCAAGAGATTCCGGACATACTCACAGTGGTCAGTATATTAGGTATGTCTTGTACCTAATAAAGTGGCCCCTGAGTGTATGTTCATGGACTTCTGCTGCTGCAGCCCGTCCATGTTGTTCAAAGGTGCTCGTCTGTGCACTTCTGTTGTAACACGCGGTTATTTGAATTTCTGTCGCCTTCCTGTCAGCTTGAACCAACCTGGCCATTCTCCTCTGACCCCTCTCATTGAGAAAGAAGTTTCGCCCACAGAACTGCTGCTCACTGGATGTTTTTCTCGTTTCTCACACTGTAAACCGTACAGACTGTTGTGTGAGATTCATTTGTTTGCAGGCATTCACAGAAAGTACCAGGAACACATTGAAAGACCTCGCCCAACAAACTCCCACAAACTTTTTACCATTTTGTCTTTGTGTTCCTTTACACACTCTTGTGCCCTACCCTACATAGTCTAAGTCAGAGGTTCCCACCCTCAGGTCCATGCGCTTCTTGCTGAATGTTATTGGTCAAGGCATAAAAAAGCTGGGAACTTCTGGTCTAAGTCCTATTCTAGTTTGACTTTACAAATTGTATCACCTCACACTTATCTATATTGAAATCCATTTTCCAGTCCTTAGACCACTTCCATAACTGATCAAGATCCCCCTGTAATCTACAATAACCTTCTTCACCATCAACACCTAATTTTGTGTCATCTGCAAACTTACAAATCTTGTGCATCCCCCTCCCAACCATTGATATAAGTAACTGAATATAAAGGGTCCGAGCACTGACCCCCGAGGGACACAACGAGACACTGGCCTCAATTCTGAGAAGCAACCTTGAACCGCCACCCTCTGCTTTCTGCCTCGCAGAGACACAAGAGAGTCTGCTGATGCTGGAAATCTCGAGTATGATTTATTGATTGGGAAGGGAATCAAAGGTTAAGAGGAGAAGGCAGAAGAATGGGATATAAAATCTCCCTAATTAAATGGCAGAGTAGATTCAATGGGCTGATTTGCCCATTTCTGCTCCTATCTCTTATGGTCTTTATGGAATACACACAAAATGCTGAAGTTACTCAGTAGTTCAAGCAGCATCTATGGGGACAGGGAAAAAACAGTCGACATCTCTCCTATGAAGGGTCTCAGCTCAAAACCTCGGCTATTTATTTCACAGATGCTGCTTGGCCTGCTGAGTACCTCCAGCATCTTGTGTGTGTTCTTCAAATTGTTCATCAAACATTTAGATTTCAGAGCACAGATTCCCCAGCACAGAACAGGCCATTTAGCCCGACGTCCATGCCTGAGTTTATGCTCGTCACCTTTTTACACTTCACTATGTACAAGATGTTGGTGGGGCCTCATCTGGAAACGTTGTGTTCGGTTTAAGTTGCCCTACTATTGGAAGGATGCCATCTAGCTGGAAAGAGTGCAGGCATTTAGGAGAACATTGCTGGCATTCGAGGGACTGAGTTATAAAGAAAGTTTGAGCAGGTAGGTGCTTTTTGCATCAGAGCGTGGGAGAATGAGGGGTGATCCTATAAATGTCGTGTAAAAACACAAGGTGCATAGATGGAGTGCCTGTGCTCCATCTTTTTGTCAGAGAATCACAAACTAGAGGGCATAGGTCTAGGTGAGAGGGGAGCGATCTAATAAAAACACAAAGGGCAACTTCTTTCACCCACAGAGTCGTCAGTATATGGTACGAGCTTCCAGAGGAAGTGATGGTGATTGGTACGTTATCAAATTTAAAAGATACATGGATAGAAAAAATTACAGGGAGATGGGCTAAACAGGGGCAAATGTAGCTAGACTAAATGGGAATCTTAGTCAGCATGAACAAAGAGCGATTGGCTGAGTAGCCTGCATCAGGCCTGTATATTCTATGCTGTACCAGCTCTTTCCAGTTTTGAGTCATCTTCTGTCAATGACAAATGTCATTTTTCAATATTCTTTTATTTATACATTGGCTGGTTGTCAGTCTGTATTTTTTCATTAATTATAGGTATTTCCTGATTCTTCTATAAACGCCTCAAAGAAAATGAATCCCAAGATAGCAGATAGTAGCCACTTTATTAGGTGCATTTATTCCTTAATGCAAATGTCTAATCAGCCAATCGAGTGGCAGCCACTCAATGCATGAAAGCATGCAGACACGGTCAAGAGGTTCAGTTGTTGTTCAGACTAAACATCAGAATGGGGAAGAAATGTGATCTGAGTGACTCTGACCGTGAAATCATTGTTGGTGCCAGATGGCGTAGTCTGAGTGTCTCAGAACCTGAGATTCACATGCATTACATTCTCTGGAGTTTACAGAGACTGGTGAGAAAAACCAAAAAAAAATCCAGTGAGTGCAGTTCTCTGGACAAAAGCGGCTTGATAATGAGAGAGGCCTGAGGAGAATGACTAAATTGGATCAAGCTGACGGAAAGACAACAGTAACTCAAGTAATCACGTTACAACAGTGGTGTGCAAAAGAGCTGAACGCACAACACGTCAAACCCTGAAGCGGAATGGCTACAGCAGCAGAAGACCATGGAAATATACTCAGTGGCCACTTTATTAGATACAGATCGTAGCTAATAAAGTGGCCACTAACCGTATACACATTGTGATAATAAAGTTACTTTGAAATTTAGCTCATGAACACATTGGTGAGGTATTGATATAGGGTGGATATTACAACACGCTCACCTGCAGTAACATGTCCCCCGGTTCGATCCTCCCATCGGCAGCCACAGCCCCTCCCTTCATGATAGAGCCGATGTAAATCCCTCCGTCACCTCTCTCGTTGCTCTGACCCACAATGCTGATTCCCAGGAAGTTATATTTCTCTGAAGAGGATAAATGTAACCATCAGAACAAAAGTGAACTGTTGCTTGTCCACCGATTCCCACCTGCTCTGTCCAATATCAAAACGATTCAGATACTGTACATAACGTCTCATACTCTACCATTTTCATTTCTTTTATTCAATGAGATGGTCAATCAAGAACTTCCCTTGATTTAATTTTAATTGTTTTAAATTTTTTTTTAAGTTTCCGAAGTAAAGCATGGTAGCAGGCCCTTCTGAGACAATGAGTCAGTTGTACCCATGTGACCAATTAACCTATTAACCCATACATCTTCAGACTGTTGGAGGAAACCGGAGCACCCAGAGGAAACACACATGGTCGCAGGAAGAATGTAGAAACTCCTCACAGACAGTGCCGGGAGTTGAACCCCAGGCGCTCGTGCTGTAATTCTGTTATACTGACCACTCCACTTCCATGCCACTCTTTGTGGAGCCCATGCTGACTGTGCTTTATTCCATTTTCAGTTTACAAGTATTTTTCCATTATTCATTTCTGGTCCGAATGAAGATCTCGTGGTCTTTCCCACCACCATTGTTAAACTAATTAGCTATGTCACAAGGGACGGCAGATGCTGCAATCTGGGGCAACAAGCAATCTGCTGAAGGAACTCATGGGGTCGAGCAGCAGCTGTGGAGGTGGCAGGGAGGAACTGTCAATGAAACCCGGCATCAGGACACTAATTTATTTTTAGTTCCATTAACTATCGAATCATCTTTTAACAACTAGAATTAATGACCAATTTGCCAAACTTATAATTCTATTTTATTTTCTAACATCAACATTATACAATCTGCTAAATCTCCCCCTTGTCTTTTAAAGTCTGCAAAAGCAATGCATCTGGAGCCGGGATTTTAACACTTTGAACAATTCACTCTCCTGCAAACACAGCTGTCATTATGTCTTTTGCAAATCTCTTCTCGTCTCAGGTCACCACGTTCGTCTGTAAATACTGAGGCCAAAAAAATATACTGTATTGATGTAGAATGAGGTAATCTCATTAAAACCTATCGAATGTTGGAAGGCTAATTTAATAGAGTGGATGTGAGGAGGATGTTTCCTATGGTGGGAGAGTCTAGGACCAGAGGGCACAGATTCAGAATAGAAGGATGTCCATTTTGAACAGAGATGAAGAGGAATTTCTTTAGCCAGAGGGTAATGATGCTGTGGAATTCATCGCTGCAGACAGCTGTGGAGGCCAAGTCTTTGGGCATATTGAAGGCAGAGGTCAATAAGCACTTGATTAGTAAGGATTTCAAAGACTGCGAGGAGAAGGCGGGAGAATGGGTTGAGGGGGATAATAAATCAGTGAGGATGGAATGGTGGAGCAGACTCGATGGGCCGGATGGCCGAATTCTGCTCCCAAGACTTATGTTGTTGAGGTCTTCATGACCACTTCCATCTGGCTGAGGGATTTTAACAGCTTTGAATAATTTGTTAATATTCTGAATTAGGTATATTTTAATGCAAGGAGTATTGTAGGAGAGGCAGATGAGCTTAGGGCGTGGAATTGTGACACTGTGGTCTTGAGTGAGACTTGGTTGTAGAAGAGGCAATACAGGCTGCTCAATCCCACTCTATTGAAGGGGTTATTTTCCTTTGGGCGTGATAGGGTGGGAGGGATTAAAGGGTGGTATTACAAGGACGTGAGGACCTGAGTTATAGGGAAAAGTTGAATAGGTTAGGAATTTATTCCCTAGCGTGCAGGAGAATGAGATTTTATAGAGGGACACAAATGATGAGGGGTATAGATAGGGTAAATGCAGGCAGGGTTAGATATAGGGTATAGATAGGGTAAATGCAGGCAGGTTTTTTCCACTGAGGTTGGGTGAGACTAGAACGAGAGGTTATGGGTTAAGTTTAAGGGGAACATGAGAGGGAATCTCTTTCCTCAGAGGGTGGAGAGAGTGCAGAATGTGGAAGTGGTGGATGCGGGTTCAATTTCATCATTTACGAGAAATTTGGATAGGTACACGAATAGGAGAGATATGGAGGGCTACAGTCCCAGTGCAGGTCGATTCGACTTGGCAGATTAATATTTTGGCACAGACTAGATGGGCTGAAAGGCCTGTATCTGTGCTGCAGAGTTCTATGACCCTAATGATCACGCTCCTTCAAACACAGCTGCCATTATTTCTGCAAATCTCTTCTAGTCTCAGCCCATCACGCTAGACTGTAAATCTGAGGCCAACGAAACATTTTGTATTGATTTAAGTGCAGGAGAGAAAAAAAGTGAATGATTTAACATAATTGTTAATGGAATCGAGAAAAGGACTTTTTTTTAAATACACATGTGACAATACTACATTCTGAAGAGGTAGATTCATCGAGAGCAGTAAACAGAAATGGGATTGGGTGTGAATTTGCACAGATTTGCAAGACTGTGGGGTTAAGTTGACACAATGGGCCGAATGTCCTTTGGTACATTACGTTCCATGTCAGATATGATGGTCAGCTCTTGCTACGCCCTCTCACTTTCTAATATTTATTTATTTGTTCGGGGACACAGTGCAGAACTGGCCCTTCCAGCCCAACTAGCCACACCACCCAGCAACCCACCTATTTAACACAAGCCTAATCACAGGACAATTTACAATGGTCAATTAACCCACTAACTGGGAATGCGGGAGGAAACTGGAGCAGCCGGAAACACAGTTCAGGGGAAGAACAAACAAACTCCTTAGACACCGCTGGAATTGAACTCTGAACTCCGGAGAGCCACAAGCTGTAAAAGTGTCACACGAACCTCTATGTGTCGCAAAAGATGGCCAGGCATCCACAGCTGAAAGCTGTGCACTTACCCATGTTTAAAGTGACCGTGATGATGTTGAGGGACATGGTGGAGTCTGTGATGCTGCTGAAGGACGAGGACTGAAAGAAAACACAAACATAATCCGATAAATCCAGCTGTGCTGTGGGACCAGAACACAGATCCTCAACAGGGTCCCTGAACCATAACAGGGAACGATTCTGAAGGGGCTGGTAGCGGAATGATCCTTCTACAGATCAACATGATTACCACCTACGTACTCTGAAAGGCACTTCTGTAAATACTCAAACGTTAGAGGGAAGGGTTAGACCAGCAGACTCAAAAACAGTTACTTTCCCCAAGCAGTAAGGCTGATCAACACCTCCACCCACTAACCCACCCCCACCCACTACTTTATCATCTCCTGTACAATCACCTTATGCACTATGTCTAGTGTCACTCTATGGACATACAATCAATCTACGGTTTGTATATAAGCTATCTTATGTATTTATATTTATTGTCTTTTTATTATTGTGTTTTTTTGTGCAGTATCAGATATCGCATAACTAATTTGTTCTCCAAATCTCTTGTGAACAGGAAATGACACTAAACAACCTTGAAGCTAATCTTAAGAGCATGCTTAAGGATTCTATTTTCTAACACTTTGTCATTCAATTTGGAGTGAAGGAGAAAGAGAAGTGACTTAGTAGAGGTGTATAAGATGATGAGAGGCATAGATCGAGTGGACAGCCAGAGTCTTTTCTTCAGGGTTGAAATGGGTAATTCTACCCACTGCCTCATGAGGAATCCCCACATCCCCTGGATGAATGCCCCCGCCCCCTCAGTGAGGAAACCCCCCACCCCCTCCCTGAAGAACACCTGCGCACCCTCCCAGAGGGACGCCCCCACCATCCCGGAGGGACGCCCCCACCCTCCCGGAGGGATGCCCCCACCCTCCCGGAGGAACGCCCGCGCACCCTCCCGGAGGGACGCCCCCTCCCTCCCGAGGAAGGGACGCCCCCACCCTCCCGGAGGAAGCCTTTACCCTCCCGGAGGGACGCCCCCACCCTCCCGGAGGAAGCCTTTACCCTCCCAGAGGGACGCCCCCACCCTCCCGGAGGAATGCCCGCGCACCCTCCCTGAGGAACGCCCACGCACCCTCCCGGAGGAAGCCCTTACCCTCCCGGAGGAAGCCTTTACCCTCCCGGAGGGACGCCCCCACCCTCCCGGAGGAAGGCCCGCGCACCCTCCCTGAGGAACGCCCGCGCACCCTCCCGGAGGAAGCCTTTACCCTCCCGGAGGGACGCCCCCACCCTCCCGGAGGAAGGCCCTTACCCTCACGAGGAAGGGACGCCCCCACCCTCCCGGAGGAAGGCCCTTACCCTCCCGGAGGAATGCCCCCACCCTCCCGGAGGAAGCCTTTACCCTCCCGGAGGGACGCCCCCACCCTCCCTGAGGAACGCCCATGCACCCTCCCGGAGGGACGCCCCCTCCCTCCCGAGGAAGGGACCCCCACCCTCCCGGAGGAAGGCCCTTACCCTCCCGGAGGAATGCCCCCACCCTCCTGGAGGAATGCCCCTACCCTCTCGATGCGGGGGATCCGGGGTTTCCGCCGTCGCCGCTTGTGCCTCCGCATCAGTTTAGACGAGTTGCTCTGTTCCGTGGAGCTGCTGAACCTGGAGCGAGTGACGGACAGACTGTTAGGTCATCACAGATCGCCATGCACAACCTCCATAATCACCTCAGCCTTTCTTTATTCATTTATTGACTTACAGTGCAGAACAGGCCCTTCAAACCGCACCAGCCAGCAACCCCCCCCAGTATAACCCCAGCCTAACCACGGGACAATTTACAATGACCAATTAACTTAACAACCGATATGTCTCTGGAACGTGGGAGGAAACCAGAGCATCTGGAGAAAACCCACACGGTCACGGGGAGAACATAACACAGCCTGTGGTACTTAGCCCTGCAGGTGTCAGAGCTTGAGGCAGCACCTAGTAACCTCACCCTCTCCAGCCCACGCCACACGAAGCTCAGACCAGGGAGAACAGATGCGCGACACACAACCAAAGCTTCATCAAAGTCTCGAGCTAAAGCTGTTGGATTGCTGGCATTTACGTCCAAGTGGCTGGAGTTGATGGGAGGAATGGGTCACTGCCAATCCACCGCTCCCTGACGAGGTACTCTTGCCTATCACGGCGTAGCAGTTAGCGCAAAATTTTACGATGCCAGCAACTGCGTTTGGGATTCAATTCCCAATGTCGTCTGTCAGGATTTTGTACCTTATCCTGTGACCACGTGGGTTTCCTCTGGGTGCTCCAGACTCCCCCCACAGTCCAGAGACACTCAGATTAGAGTTGATAGGTTGTGGGCACACTCTGTTGGCCCCGGAAGCAGGAAGATACTTGCAGGCTGCCCCCTGCACATCCTCCGACTGTGCTGGTTGTTGATGCATACAAGGCATTTCACTGTTTGTTTCAATGTACGTGCGACCAATAAAGCTGATCTTTAATCTTTCACTAGTCAGGGTGCTGAGTGTAAACATTAGCAAGTCATATTGCAGCTGTATAAAGCATTGGTTAGGCCACATTTAAGAGTCATACACCATAGAAACAGGCCCTTCAGCCCAACTGGTCCATTCTAACCAAGACTAGAATTGGAATTGGTTTATTACTGTCACATGCACTGAGATGCAGTGCAAAGCTTATCTTGTATTCTGCTCATAGGTTTCAGATCATTACACAGTGCATTGAAGTAGAATAAGGTAAAACAATAACAGAATGCAGAATGAAGTGTAACAGCCAACAAAGTGCATGCAATGCAGGCAGACAATAAAGTACAAGATTATAATGAGGTAGATCGTGAAGTCAGGCAAACTGCTACAGAACCATGGTTCCGTCTGCCCTATTGGCAGAGTACTCCAGTGTATCTCAAAAGCATGGTTCTGGGCATTAGCAAGGGTTAGTGATTTGAAGAGTAAAACAGATTAGAGAAAACGGTTTAGCTCCTCTGCAAAGCTGAGTTCAGCAGTAAAGCGCAAGAAGTCAATTCTGCCACTAGAGGGCAGGAGGTATCATAGAAACCGTGTTTTGCTCAGAACATTAAAACTGAAGAAAAAAAATTAACCAACCTGACTTGATCATACTGTCAAGTGAGAGCAACATATTCAACATAGTGAAATGTTTTGTGTTTTTTGCAGAAAGATGTACAGCTGAAACATTAAACTGAGCTATGTGGGATGTTCACACAATACCAAGAACAGCTAAGCCTTGGAGAGAGTGAAGGGCACAAGGTTTCTTGGTGTACACATAACAGATGACCTAACCTGGACCCACAACACCTTCTCAGAAGTTAAGAAGGCACAGCAGTGTCTGCACTTTCTTTGGACATTGAGTTGTACAAGGTCTCTATCCCCATTCAAACAACTTTCTACAGGAGCACCATCGAGAGTGTCCTGTCTGGCTGCATCATTGTGTGGTTCAGAAGCTGCAAGGCACAAGACCACAAGGCCACAAGACCGAACAGAGGACAGAGAAAACCACTGACGGGATCACTGGGCTCCTCCGTGACACTTACTGGGAGTGTTGTAGATGAAGGGCCCAACGCATTGTTGAGGCTCCCTATCACCCATCCCACAATCTCCCTGACCCACTACCATCAGGAAGGAGGTACAGGAGCATCAGGACTAGGTCTGTCAGACTGGGTAACAGCTTCTTCCCTCGGACTGTGAGACTAATGGATACACTGCCACTACTGAGGTCTCGGCACTAGGACAAAATGCCTTTTATGTTTACCTGTATTAGGAATTATATTTTATTAACTATTTGTAGTAATCTTTTGTTTCATGTGCTGTATATGATGTGTTTTTAGGGTGCATCTTGGTTCCAATGAATGTTGTTTCATTTGGCTGTGTGTGTGTGTGTGTATATGTATACATATACTGTACACACACATATACACACACATACACACACACACACACACACACACACACACACACACAGAGCCAGATGACAATAAACTTGAACTTGAACATGGCCCCATCTTCTTCACCTTTGGGCTTCCAGTATGGAGGGAGGAGGAAGTCCTAGTTAACCTGCTCCTGTGGCTGGCTAAGACAGCTACGTGGGTCCTGGAGAACGGGCAGCAGAGGGTTCCGCCTGAGCTGACTGCCTGGCAATGTCCAGGGCATTTCGGGACCACTGGGCACAGTGGGGGATAAATGAAAAAAAAGAACAGCATCAAGAACAAGTAAGGAGTTGAGTTCCATGGAACTGCTTCGAGATGGGAGAAAGGCAGACAGCTAATTACTCTGGAATCAGGCCCTTGTCCATCTAAAATTCAAAGCAGATTTATTATCTAAGTATATATAAGTCACCAAATAACACACTGAAATTTAAGAGCAGGTGTTAAAAACAGGATTAATCCTACAAACACCATTTCCTCACGGTTCGATTTGTCACTGAACACTCTTGTAAACTTATACAGATTGTAACTGTCCTGACCAGTTGCATCATGGCAATTCGAAAGCCCAGGAATGCAGGAAGCTGCAGAGAGTAGTGGACTTTCACGGGCACATCCCTCCCTAGCATCGGTAACATCTACAGGAGACGCTGCCTTAAGAAGGCAACGTCCATCATCAAAGATCCCCACCATCCGGGCCATGCCACCTTCTCACAGCTACCATCAGGCGGGAGGTACAAAAACCTGACGCCCCACACCACCAGGTTCAGGAACAGCAAATTCCCTTTCTTAAACCAACTGTCACAGCCCTGAACACTACTATTTAGCAACAGTATGACACATTTCACTGGACATTTCGATGCCAAGGTCACAGAGTCATCAGCGTGACAATATTACAGCTTGGGGTGTCGGAGTTCAGAGTTCAAATCTACCCATCCCTAAGGAGTTGGGATGTTCTCTGGATGAAATGTAAATGTGTTGGTTAGTAAGTCTGTAGATGATACAAAGATTGGTGTGATACAAAGGATGGAGTAGAAAACTGGCAAAGAATTCAGCAGGATATATATCAGCTGTAGATATGGAAGAAGAGATGGCAGCTGGAATTTAATTTGGCCAAATACGAAGTGTTGCACCTTGACTGATGAAATGTGAAGAATAGTACACCAGAACCCACCAAAACACAGGGAACTCAGCAGCTCAGGCAGTATCTATGGAAATGAATGAACAGTTGAAGTTTCAGGCTGAGAACTTTCTTCAGGACTGTTTAGAGCAAGACTCTACTGTTCATCAGCAGAGGGATCTTGGGGTCCCTGACAGCAACTATGCAGGTGGTTAGGAAGGCATATGGCGTGCTTGATTTTGTTAGTAGAGGCATTGAGTTCAATAGATAGGAAGTTATGCTGCAGTTTTATAAAACTCTACTTGGGCCATATCTGGAAATATTTCATAGAATCCTGGTCGCCCCATTATAGAAAGGATGTTGAGGCTTTGGAGAGGGTGCCAGGATGCTGCCTAGATTATAGGGCATGTGCTATACTGAGAGGCTGGACTAACTTTGTTGTTTACTCCGCAGCAATGGAGGCTGGGGAGAGATCTGATAGAGCTTTATAAGATTATGAGGCATAGCACATTCCCTCTAGTCCTGGTGAGCCTCTTCTGCGCCCTCTCCAAAGCCTCCACATCCTTCCATAATGGGCAAACCAGTATCGCACACCGCAGTTTAGCGATCTTTCACGGCAAACCGTCTATCACACATACACCCAACCTGAGGTAGGGAGATCACACCCATGCACGGCATCCCAGGAGAGGTCTCACCAAAACCTAACGCCGTTGCAGCTCTCATACCTGCTTGTTGAATCATCCTCATCCGAGTCAAAAAAGCTTGTGGACTCGAGCTCGCTGCTCATCAGCGTGGAGGAGCTCTCGTAGCCGCCAATCTCGTGTCGCCTCTCCATCTTCGTGTGGCCATTGACTCGGGGAACTGTGGGCAGGAGATCAGAGATTAAAGGTCACCACGGCATAAAGGGGAAAGCATTGGAAACACACCAAGGTTCAGAGAGGTAACTTAGACATACAAAGTATGTCCACTATGTCAACATTTAATCAGAATCAGATTTAATATCACTGGCATGTGTCATGAAACGTTGTTCTGCAGCAGCAGTACATTGCAATAAATAAAAACTGAATTACAGTAAGTACATATACACAAGTTAACTTAAATAAGTAAGGCAAAAAACATAGTTCAACATCCATTGAGAAACAGGATGACCGAGGGTAGCAATGAGAAGAGGGCATGTCCAGGGTGATGGGGGTCATTAATGATAGATACCACGTTTTTGAGGCATCGCTGCTTAAAGATGGCCTGGATGCTGGGGAGGCCAGTGCCCATGAAGGAGCTGACTAAATCTCTGCAGCTTTTTTCGATCCTGTGCAGTAGCACCCCCCCCCACCCCATACCAGACAGTGATGCAGCCGGTTAGAATGCTCTCCACGGTAGGTCTGTAGAAATTTGTGCATTTTTGGTGACCCCCCCCCCCCCAACTCTCCTCAAACTCCTAATGAAATATAGCACCTTACACTATGCCGTTTTGTAGCGGGTTAGAGATAAATGCAGAGGACGATCCCACAAATGTCAGATTTTAATTTGATGGTATTGGGTTTGTGACCATGAAGTTCTAAACTCAGATGAAAGCTCTATTGGACAAAAATAGCTACATACCCTCTCTAAAGGGAAATTAACCTGTGACTATCTACTCTCAAAAACTAATTGACTTCCCCGTTTCTCCTCCACTGTGAGGTTATCTGCCAATACTCACTACTTGAGCAGTGGGTTCCCCCTCTCTACCAAGGAGGAGATACTTCTAGCTAACAAATCAGCTTAAACAAAGTTCATATATTTTAGTGATGCATGTTTGAATTTAAATTTAAATGTGTATCACCAAAAATAGAAATAATGACTATCATTAAAACTAAAATGCCAGATTTCTGGTAAGATGGTGATGTGCTCAGACACAACAGCCTCTACGACTGTCCACAGAAGTGCCATTGTCTTTTTAAATGTACTTTCAAGGCCCTGCTGAACATTTGAGAAATTTAAGTACTGCAGGTCTACCCCATCAGTGAGCTGCTCATTGGTGGAGAAACTGAAGGAGCTGGACATGATACCTACTATGACGTTGCTTGCGACAGAGAGCAGTCAATATATGTAGGAAGTGTGCAATCTATCAGTGATCGCAAGAATGCTACAAGCCCAATTCATTGGTTTACTGGTGAATGGCTATGTGTGCCTTTTGTGTGAATGTTGGTATTGTGTTCTGCACCTTGGCCCTGGAGGAACACCGTTTCGTTTGGCTGTATTCATGGGTATTCACATACGGTTCAATGACAATTAAACTTGAACTTCAACAAAATTCTTAAAACATAATTAAAGCTCACAGGGGATTTCCATCTCATAAAAAAATCCAAATTACAAACAATTCTAAAATGCAAAAGGATTTCCAAACAGGTACATCTCCTAAAAGCTAAAATTACATACCAGGGAGTTACAAATGAACAAATCGACCATTGTAGAAACTGAAGGCAAAGGTACAAATTCTAGTTCACTCTGTCTTTCTGTCATTCTTCTTGATGTTCTTTGGCCATTCCTAATAAGTCTGACTGTTTATACTGTTTTTCTGCCACTGGTGACTTCACACACACAAGAAACCTTTTCACACAGATGGTCTAAAAGCTTCTGAAGGAAGAGCTTCTAGATACCCACAGTAAATGCTGTGAAGCTGACTCTTTTAGTACATTAATCTTCTAACTATTAATAGATCAATTATTTAATGTGCTAAGTGATAGTATCAATCTGATTTACAAGCTTCTTTGAACTAAATAGTTTAGCCAATGTTGTCTGGTTTGATGCAGGCCAATTAACATAACCCCACTGTTTAACACTGCATTTCTTGCGCAGTCAGTCCCCAGGTGTTGTCCAGCAGTCTGTGCTCTGTCAAAAGTGATGCGTTTTTTTTTCAAAGCTGTCCTTTAACCTTTACACTGATTATTGCTTGCAATTTACATTAAGAATTGAAGACTGGCTCCCATTTATGACAAGAGGCTGAACAAAGAATATTGGTTGGAAGTTTAACTTCCTCAGAATCAATGCTCTGATCTCCAGAAGCTCATAGCTGCTGTATTTAGAAAGCTGAGCTTGGCAAAAACGAAAGGCCCCCCAGACCCTGGACAGTGAATATCCATCGCAAACTGATCAAGTGTTGGGGAACACAGCAGCGTAGTGGTTAGTATAACTCTATTACAGGACGAACGACCCCGGTTCAATTGCCGCCGCTGTCTGTAAATGGTTTGTATGTTCTCCTGAAGACTGTGTGGGTTTCCTGCAGGTGCTATAGCTTCCTCCCACATTCCAAAGACATACAGTTATGGTTAGTGAGTTGTGGGCACGCTATGTTCCCAATACATGTACTGAGTTGGTCACTGATGGAAAGTACCGATTACACTGTATATTTCGAGGTACACATGAAAAGGATTGGCTTTGTCACCCCGACAGTGAGCTGTGTTGCAGGGGGTAATGCAGTACTGTACTGCAGAGGAGGACCCCACAAATACGACATTTTAACTGAATGAGTTGAGTGGCCCCCAGTGAACACAGGACATTACTAGCACACAAAGCCATCCCAGGATATGGATCATATTTTTGCCTCTGAATCTGCAGTGAGTCCAGACTAGTATGAAGCTGTATGTGAATACTGGCAGCAAGACCATTTGTAACCAAATATTTTGGCTCCCGAGTCACAGAAGCTGGAAATACTGTAATTTCTCAAGTAGCTTTCGTGATATCTGGAGAATCTGAAATACTTTGCAGTCAGCAGATATATTGGTTTATTATTGTCACCTGTACTGAGAGACAGTGGAAATGTTCCGATTTGTGCCCGAGAAATGATGTGTTGCCATTGGAGAGGGTCCAGAGGAGGCTCACAAAAATTATTCCAGAAATGAATGAAGTCTTTGATGGCTCCGAGTCTGTACTTGCTGGAGTTTAGAAGAACAAAAGGAGATCTCATTGAAACCTATTGAATAATGATAAGCCTATATAGAGTGGATGTGGAGAGGGAGTCTAGGATCAGAGGGCACAATCTCAGAATACTGTAGTGGGATGTCCATTTAGAACCAAGGTGAGGAGGAATTTCTTCAGCCAGAAGTTGGTGAATCCATGGAATTGGTACACATCGAATGGTGGGACAGACTCGATGGGCTGAATGGCCTAAACCTGCTCCCTTGTCGTATGGTCTTTTGTATGCCATTCATAGATATTACTTTGTTACTCAGTGAGTTGAGGTGGTACAGGTGAAAACTGAATGCAGAACATTTTACATTTACAGTATAACACTTACTCACAATTTTACTACATTACACTGGCTCATTTCCCTTCCCACCTCGTCCACATTGTCTAGGAATCACAGAGCACAGAACCAGATCCTTCGGCCCACCAAATCCGGGCTGGCCAGGAGTTAGTAGAAGTACAGTAATCTTTTGGCCATTAATCCATAAGATAATAAGACATAGGAACAGCATCAGGCCATTCAGCCCATTGAGTCTGCTCTCCCGTTTGATCATGGCTGACTTATTATCCCTCTCAACCCCATTCTGCTGCCTTCACCCAATAACTTTAGATACCCACTAACCAAGATTCTCTCAACCTCTGCTTTAAATACACCCAATGACCTGGCCTCTACAGCTGTCTGTGGCAATGAATTCCACAGGTTCACCACCATGCTTTTTCCCTGTCTCCCACGGTCCACTCTCCTCTCCTAGCAGATTCATTCTTCTTCAGCCCTTTACTTCTTCCACCTATCACCTCCTGGCTTCTTACCAGCCTTCCCCAACCACTTATGTTCCCCCTCACCTAGTCTTACCAGCCAGCTTGTACTCCTTCCCCACACGCCACCACCACATTCCCTCTTCTTTTCCAGTCCTGATGAAGGGTCTCAGCCCGAAACATCAACTGTTTATTCCATAGATGCTGCCTGACCTTTGGGGGGGGGGGGGGGGGAGAGAGAGATATTCCTTCAGGTGCAACGAACTGCACCTCTCAGCAGCCCACCCATTTAATCCTGCCTACTCACAGAACAATTTTCACTGACCCAATAACCTGCTGACCTGTACATTTCTGGCCTGTGGGAGGAAGCGCGTGTAGCCAAAGGAGAACGTACAAACTCCCTTTGGGCAGCGCTAGAACTGAACTTTGTAACAAAGTTGCGTTAACTGCTGCATTACCGCGATGTTCTACGTATGCCATGTGCCTTCTTTACAACCTTGTCTACTATGTGGCCACTTTAAGGGAGCTATGAACTTGCACCCCAAGCATAGCTCTCTGCCATGGAATGAAATAACACACTGATAAAACTAGGTCTGGTGGGGTTTACAACATTGTCATGGACAAGCTTGTAAAATGTCTGCTCCTCAACTGTCCTGTCTTGCAAAACCGTATCTTTCAACATGCACACACAATGCTGGAGGCAGGCAGCATTTACAGAAAGGAACAAACAGTCGATATTTTCAGGCTGAGACCCTTCATCGTGATTGCAAATCTTTTACAGCTTTCCCATAATAAACTGTTCACCACACCCAGAATCCAATTAGATTGGTCAGTACTCCATCTGCGAGTTCAACTTTAATTAGAGCACTTAAAGGTGTCTTTCAATGTTCCTTTATCTCATTCGTATTTAAGGGAAACTGATCCTATTTGAGAGATTCTCTCCCACTCTCGTTGTTGTACATATCCAGGGAGCGTCAAGTTCAATGTTAACTCCTCCAAGTCTGAACCTGTGGAGGAGGTGCACGGAGGGATGAATACCACAAACCCATCTGATGCCATGTGCCTGTGATGTCAGAATCAGGTTTAATATCACTGGCAGATGTAATGAAATTTGTTGTTTTACACAACAGTACATTGCAATACATAATAAAAAACTGTACATTACAATTTAAAAAAAAATTAATAAGGGACTACGAAGTTACATCAATGATCTTCAGATCTCATGTTTGACGGTTAAATGCAGAGCAGCCTTTAGAAAAAGCGTGGCACCTTTAAGGGTCATTGCCAAGGCCAAGACTGTAAATGCGGCAGGAGAGGCAGAATTCAAACCAGACAGTAGCTCAGAGGGACGAGGCCTCCTCTGCCTACCCTCTTGTTACTGAATGCACAGTCACTTCAAAATAAGTTTGACAATCTCAGGGCAAGGCTTCTGTATCAGAGGCAGATGGCAATTGTTTGTTGTGTTAAGACTTGGTTGACAGTCAGCACAGCGGAAGCAGCTATCCCACCAAAGAGTTCTATGATTTTCAGAATGGATCTAACCTCTAAAGAGGTGGCAGCGTATCGTTTTTAGTCAAATCTCGTTGGTGCACAGATGTTGGGAGTTGACAAGATGTCAACTTCTTGTTCCCCTGACTAACGACCATTCTACTTGCCTTGAGAATTCTCGTCCGTGATCCTGATTGCAGGTTACAGACCACCAGCGGCCGACTACAAACAAGCACTCTCAAAACTGCACAATGCTGTCTGTAAATAAGAAATGGCCCATCCCAATGCATTTCAAGTTATAGTCGGCGACTTTAACCAGGCTTGTTTGAAGAAAACCCTGCCCGATTATCACCAGCACATAATGCACTTGAGGTCCCTACACACTGGACCATTGTTGCACTAGTATAAGGAATGCCTATCGTTCCTTTCCGAGACCACATTTTGGCAAGTCAGATCGTTTGGCTATACTCCTGCTACTTGCATACAGACAAAGCCTAAAGAGCAAGGCTCCAGAGATTAGAACTACCAGGAGGTGGTTGCTGGATGCAGAGGAACAGTTACAGGGTTGCCTTGAGTCAGTCAACTGGGATATGTTCAACAACTCATCTGAGGACCTGAGTGACTACACTAGGGTCATCCCCATGAAATCGTTCAGGGCCTTTCCTAATCAGAGGCCCTGGTTGAACAATGATATCTGGAACCTGCTGAGAACCAAATCAGAGGGGTTCAAGTCTGAGATCAAGAATGCAACAAAAAGGTGTAGGTATGTTCTCTGGCATTTGTATGTGATTCATAAACACATACACACAGATCCACACACATACGTACACATGCACCTAAACAAAAATACACACATACAAACACAGGCACACACACAGACACACATTCTTTGAGGAAATAACAGGCACGATACAGAAAGGAGAGTCAGTGGATGTTGTTTACTTGGATTTTCAGAAGGTCTTTGGCACGTGAGTCTGCTTATCAAGATGAGAGCCCATGGTATTACAGGAAAGATGGATAGAAGATTGGCTGGCAAGCAGGAGGAAAAGAGTTGGAATAAAGGGGACCTTTTCTGGTTGGTAGCATGAGACTAGTGGTATTCCACAAGGGTCAGTAACTAAACCAGTTCTTTCACATTATATGTCAATGGAATTGATGGTTTGTGGTCAAATATGCAGGTGATACAAAGGTAGCTGGAGAGGCAAGTGGCTTTAAGAGAGAAGGGGAACAAAGGTTTCAAAGATACATTTAATGTCAGAGAAATGTATACAATGTACATCCTGAAATTCTTTTTCTTCACAAATACCCAAGAAAACAAGAGTGCCCCAAAGAATGAATGACAGTTAAATGTTAGAATCCCAAAGCCCCCCCAGCCCCCCTCCCACGCACAAGCAGCAGAAAAGCAACGGACCCCCCCCCCCACCAGCAAAAGAAAAGCATCGGCACCCCCCCCCACCACCACCAACAACCACGCAGGCGTGCAGTAAAGCATTAATAAAGATACAGACTTGCAGTATCCCAAAGGCTACTCGTTCGCCCAGTAATTCGACATACCACAGGTTCTCTCTCCCCCTAATAAGGGAAAAAGAGGTGCCTCCAAAGGGCTTGGAAAAATTGGGAGCATGGGCCGAGAAGTGGCAGATAGAATACAGTGTAGGGAACTGTCTGGTCATGCACTCTGGCAGAAAGAATAAAAGTGTGAACTATTTTCTAAACAGGAAGGAAATTTAAAAATCTGAGGTGCAAATGGACTTGGGAATCCTTGGACAGGATTTCCTAAGGGTTAACTTGCAGGTTAGAATCAGAATCAGGTTTATTATCACTGGCATGTGATGTGAAATTTGTTAACTTAGCTGCAGCAGTTCAATGCAATTTATAATCTAGCAAAGAAAAAATAATTGGAGAGGATCCGGAGGAAATTCACAAGAATAATTTCAGGAATGCAAGGGCTAACATATGAGGGGCCTGAATTGAATTGAATTGACTTTATTACTCTTCATGTATATAAAGGATGTAAGTAAAAATCGTTATGTTACGTCTCCGTCTAAATGTGCAATATGCAAATGTTTTGAGAGGCTGGCAGGATCTGTGTGATTGGTCTGGACCTGTACTCACTGGAGTTTAGAAAAATGAAGTGGATCCCAGAGGACGCAGCCACAGAATAAAAGGACGTGCATTTAAAACAGAGAAAAGGAGGAATTTCTTTAGCCAGAGTGTCGTGAGTCTGTGGAATTCATTGCCACAGATGGCTGTGGATGCCAAATCATTGGGTACATTTAATGCAGAGATCGATCGGTTCTTCATTAGTCAAGGCATCAAATGTTACAGGAAGAAGGCAGGAGAATGGGGATAAGGGGGGAAATAAATCAGCCAGGATGAAATGACCATGGAATTGATGGACCAAATGGCTTAATTCAGTTGCTATGTCTTATGCACCTACACACACACAACCCAATTAAGGAAGAGATGACAGGTGGGATCATCAATCTTTCAGTCTCTCCTTAATTTTGTTAATTTTGTTTGGAGCATGCACACAGTTGTCATTATTGCCACTTAATGTTGCTTTCAAACATCTACAACTTAATGACTCTGTAATTACCCTCTGAGACAATGCTCCTTTGCTTAGTAACACTACCTTCCTATCTCTGAGACACACTGAGCCACAACGCCTAGGTATCTGCTCCCACCAACACCCCTACCCCCATGCCAAGCTCCAATTCCAGACAATTAATTGAGAAAGCATTTAATTGGGATAAGGAGAAATATGATGCTATCAGGCAGGAACTTGGGAACATAAATTTGGAACAGATGCTCTCAGGGAAATGCAAAGCAGAAATGTGGCAAATATTTGGGGAACATTTGCATGGAATTCTGCACAGGTATGTTCCATTGAGGCAGGGAAAGGATGGTAGGTTAAAAGAACCATGGTGTACAAAGGATGCAGACAATCTAGTTAGGAAAAGCTTATGAAAGGTTCAAGAAACTAGGTACTATTATTAATCTAGAAAATTACAAGGGTGCCAGGAGCTCAAGAATGAAATTAGGAAAGCTAGAAGGGGCCATGAGAAGACCTTGGTGAGCAGGATTAAGTAAAACCTCAAGGCATTCGACAAGTATATGAAGAGAGAGAGAGGACAAGCTGTGTGAGAATAGGACCAATCAGGTGCAATAGTGGAAACGTGCATGGAGTTGGAGGAGGTAGTGGAGGTATTTAATGAATACTTTGCTTCAGTATTCACCGAGAAAAGGACCTTGGAGATTGTGGGGATGACTTACAGTGGACTAAGATGCTTGACACATTAAGAAAGAGGATGTGCTGGAGCTGTTGAAAAGTATTATGTTTGATAAATCACCAGGTCCGGACAAGATATACCCTAGGCTACTGTGGTAAATGAGGAAGATTGCTTAGCCTCTGGCAATTATCTTTGCATCAATAGGGACAGGAGAAGTACCAAAGAATTGGAAGATTGCAAATGTTGTTCCGTTGTTCAAGAAAGGGAGCAGAGATAACCCAGGAAATTATAGACCAGCGAGTCTTACTTCAGTGCTGGGCGAGTTGTTGAACAGGATCTGTGAGCTTTTGGAGAGGCGTAATCTGATTAGGGATAGTCAGCATGATTTTGTCAAGGGCAGGTCATGCCTGACAAACCTGATTGAATTCTTTGAGGATGTAACAGACAGACAGACATACTTTATTGATCCCAAGGGAAATTGGGTTTTGTTACAGCTGCACCAACCAAGAATAATGAAGAAATATAGCAATATAAAACCACAAATAATTAAAATAATAAGTTAAGCATGCCAAGTGGAAATAAGTCCAGGACCAGCCTATTGGCTCAGGGTGTGTGACACTCCGAGGGAGGAGTTGTAAAGTTTGATGGCCAGAGGCAGGAATGACTTCCTATGACGCTCAGTGTTACATCTCGGTGGAATGAGTCTCTGGCCGAATGTACTCCTGTGCTTAACCAGTACATTATGGAGTGGATGGGAGTCATTGTCCAAGATGGCATGCAACTTGGACAGCATCCTCTTTTCAGATACCACCGTCAGAGAGTCCAGTTTCACCCCCACAACAGCAATGGCCTTACGAATGAGTTTGTTGATTCTGTTGGTGTCTGCTACCCTCAGCCGGCACACAACAAAACGCATTGATGTAGGTAGAGTAGTGGATGTAGTGTATATGGATTTCAGTAAGGCATTTGATAAGGTTCCCCATGCAAGGCTCATTCAGAAAGTATTGAGGCATGGGATCCAAGGAGACTTTGCTTTGTGGATCCAGAATTGGCTTGCCCACAGAAGGCAAAGGGTGGTTGTAGAGGTTTGTATTTTGCATGGAGGACTGTGACCAGTGGTGTTCTGCAGGGATCTGTTTGGGAACCCTCCTCTTTGTGATATTTATAAATGACCTGAATGAGGACGTAGAATGGTGGGTTAGTACGTGTGCTGATGATACAAAGATTGGGGCTGTTGTGGATAGTCTGGAAGGTTGTCAGAGGTTACAGTGCAGCATCGATAAGATGCAGAACTGGGCTGAGAAGTGGCAGATGGAGTTTAACCCAGATAAGTGTGAAGTGGTTCATTTTGGTAATGGTAAGACACTTGGCAGTGTGGAGGATCAGTGAGTCCATGTCCATAGGACACTCAAAGTTGCTACACAGGTTAACAATGTTGTTATGAAGGCATATGGTGTGTTGGCGTTCAGCAACCATGGGACTGAGTTCAAGAGCCATGAGATAATGTTACAGCTATTCAAGACCTTAGTTAGACCCTACTTAAAGTACTATGTTCAGTTCAGGTCACCTCACTATACTATTGACAGAGTGCAGAGGAGATTTACAAGGATGTTGCCTGGATTGAAGAGCATGCCTTATGAGCAAAGGTTGAGTGAATTTGGCCTTTTCTCCTTGGTGCGACGTGGACGAGGTTGACCTGATACAGGAGTAGAAGATGATGAGAGGCTTTGATCGTGTGGATAGCCAGAAGCTTTTTCCCCAGGGCCAAAATGGCTGACATGAGGGGGCAGAGTTTTAAGGTGTTTGGAAGTAGGTACAAGGGAGATGTCAGACGTAAGTTTTTCACACAGAGAGTGGTGGGTATGTGGAATGCACCGCCGGTGACAGCGGTAGAGGCTGATACAATAAGGTCTTTTAAGAGACTCTTACATGGAGCTTAGAAAAGTAGAGGGCTCAGCAGTAGGTTACATGGGCCAAAGGGCCTGTAATGTGCTGTGGATTTCTATATTCTGTGCTCTATGACCCACATTGCAGCCAGACACCAAACTCTTGTCCAACTCTCAGAGTCACACAGCATGCAAATGGGCCCCTCAGCCCAGCTCAGCTGCAGGAGGAAGTCGGAGATCAGTGAGCCAGACCTCATCGGGGGACTGGAGATAGAGTGGGTCAGGAGGAAGTCGGAGATCAGTGAGCCAGACCTCATTGGGGGACTGGAGGTAGAGTGGGTCAGGACGAAGTCGGAGATCAGTGAGCCAGACCTCATTGGGGGACTGGAGGTAGAGTGGGTCAGGACGAAGTCGGAGATCAGTGAGCCAGACCTCATTGGGGGACTGGAGGTAGAGTGGGTCAGGAGGAAGTCGGAGATCAGTGAGCCAGACCTCATTGGGGGACTGGAGGTAGAGTGGGTCAGAAGCTTTAAACTCCTTGGTATGTCACTGTAAGCTTTGACAAACTTGTAGAGCTGCACAATGGAGAGAATCCTGACTGGTTGCATCACAGCTGGGGATGGAAACACCAATGCCGAGGAATGAAAGAAGTCTACAGAAAGCGGTTGATTCAGAGAGAAAGCCCTCCCCACCGCTGAGCACAGTTACAGGGAGCATTAACACCAGGCAGCAGCATCCATCATCAAGAAACCCCACCAAGTTCAGGAAGAACTATTACCCTATAACCATCGGGCTCCAGAACCAGTGTGGATAATTTCACCCCCTCAACGCTGATCCGATTCCACAATCTACTGATTCACTTTTGAGGGCTCTACAACTCATCTTTTTAGCATTATCTGTCTGTCTAGACCTTTCAATATTTGATAAGTTTCAATGAAATCCCACCCCCCCATTCTTTCAGTGAGTGCAAGCCTAGAGCCTTCAAACACTCCTCATACAATACCAGCACATCCTTTCGTAGATAAGTGGCCCACATTCCAAATGGCCAAAGATGCCCACAACACCCCTCATGATATTATAAGGCAGTGGTCACCAACCTTTTTAAGCCCAAGATCCCCTACCTCGGCTTTAGTTCAAGGCAAGATTGACCCCAGATCAATTAGTTACACGCATGCGCACCAGGACAGAAAAAAACAGAAGTAAAACCCTGCAACCCAGAAGTAGAAATAATGTATAAACACCAGGGGTACCCACCCTTTTATGCACTGCGGACCAGTTCAACATTGACAATACTCTTGCAGACCAGCTGACCGGGGGGAGGGGTTGTTAAACACGACGGGAATACAGCGATACTCGAAGCAGGTTCCTTGTGTCCAGTCTATTCTGCAATGTAGTTTTCGTGGCTCTCAGCACTTAGCTCCTGTCCCGCGCTGCACACATTTTTTCCGCTCACAAAACTCAACACGTTTGTCTTTAAGTGCAGCGTGTTTGGACCCAAGG
The DNA here is from genome assembly GCF_030144855.1 of Hypanus sabinus. NCBI lineage: Eukaryota > Metazoa > Chordata > Chondrichthyes > Myliobatiformes > Dasyatidae > Hypanus > Hypanus sabinus. The sequence goes on along the minus strand of NC_082707.1, from coordinate 11,016,286 downwards.
TGCCGAAGCAGTTTTGAGGGCTTCATTGCCTTGGACAGCCTCCCGCCCGCCCGCCAGCCGCCTTGGCCAGGTGCTGTCGGTCGTGGGTCGGGTGAGAGGACAAGGTCAGGGCCAAAGGTCCCCGTGCCGGGGCCGCGGCGGTCGCAGTCCGGAGAGAGTGACTGACCGACCGAGCGAGGAGTGGACAGGACGCGCGCCTGCCCCCCTTGTAGGATCTATCGGCCGACAAAAGTTTGTTTCAGTAGATCACAGTGAGGTAGCTGCTCTGATAGTTACGAAACGCTGAGCCCGAACTAGGTCGTCTGTGAACACTTTAGCTCCGGGTTCCCCATGAACATTCAGTGTGGGAAACAGGTTCAGAGGCAGTGCTCCAGGCCAGTAGGAATGGCACTTCCCACTGGCCGCACTCCGGGCCAGTAGCATTGGCGGTTCTCACCGGCCGCGCGGGGGTATCACTGCGTTTAGGTGACTGATGACCTCGTGTGGGTTCAAGTTCAACAGTGGGTGTGACCGGGAATGAGGAAAGGTGCAGCTGACTCATATTGTTTCCTCCTGGCCCGGTGGTTGGAGACCACTGAATTACACTGTGTAGTGCGGGTGAACAACACGTATGCACACTGAGCAGAGAGAATGGAACTAAAACCCCGCAACCCAGAAACAATCTCTCTCAACAGTATTTGTGTATTTATTTTTCATTATTTTACGGGATCTACTGGGTAAGTCTCAAAGATCGACTAGTCAATCGCGATCGACGGGTTGACGACCACTATTATAAGGTATATATCTCTATCCCATCCTATTTCTGTGGGTCTACTCCTGAGCCACTTAAAACATGCATCTCATTACTGAACTAGGCTCATGACACCTATGGAGGTTATCAAGCAACACACACAAAATGCTGCAGGAACTCAGCAAGTCAGGCAGCGTCTTTGGAGGAATAAACAGTGGATATTTCACACCGAGACTTCTCCGGGTCCAGAAAAGAAGGTGACAAAAGCCTGAATAAGGAGGTGGGGGGTGGAGAGGGAAGGGGAGGTGATAGGGCAGGTGATGAGAACAGAAGTGTGAGATGCTAACCAGAACAGGGAATGGAAAAAGAGAGGGAGTGAGATTACCATAAATTTGAAAAATCAATGTTCGTGCCATCAGATTGGAGACCACCTCCATTGCATGTTTGGCCTCATCATGACAGGAGGGGAGGCCATGGACCGACATGTCAGACTGGGAATGGGAAGTGAAATTGAAAAGCATGGATATTCACTTCCATCCATAGATGCTGCCTAACCTCCCAAGTTCCCCTAGCATTTTGTGTGTGTTGCTCAAGATTTCCAGCACCTGTAGAATCTCATGTGTTAATGTTGTGGTTACTAGACTGGAGTGTGGTGATTTGATGCAATTACAAAGGAGGCACAACAGTAGCTATATTTCATTAGGAGCCTGCTGAGATTTGGTGTGGAAAGCATTCTTACTGGTCACATCACCATCTGGTCTGGAGGGGGCCACTGCACAAGATTGGAAAAAGCTGCAGAAAGTTGTAAACTGAGCCAGCTCCATCATAAGCACTAGCTTCCATCGTCAAAAGGCAATGCCTCAAAAAGGCAGCATCCAACATTAAGGATCTACATCACCCAAGACATGCCTTCTTGTCATTGGTCCCTTCAAGGAGTGGTACAGGAGCCTGAAGACACACACTCAATGTTTTAGGAACAGATTTTCCCATCTGCTAACAGATTTCTGAATGGACAATCAACCCATGCACACTACATCATTATTTCTTTCTCTCTTTTTGCTCTATTTATTTAATTAAATTTTATACACATAATTCCCTGCTTTATTTTATTAATACTGTTATGCTGTTGGATATTTTATTTTCTGAAGGCTCTCAAAATGCAATAAGTGTTCCTTTAATTACATTTTTGCTGTTTAAAATAATAATTCAGTTGACTGATAAGTTAGGCTTGTTCAATTAGCCGATAGGGTTTGTCTTGGGAACATTCTAGAGAGAGCTTGGGATGAAGGACAGGGAGCCATTGTCTAGGGAGTGTGGGATTGAAGGAGGAGAAAGCAAGAGAATAGGAACGGACACAGAATGTGCAAAGAACCTTCAGTTAGTTGGCTAGCACACATCATTGGAGAAAGGTTGATGCTTTTTTCCTCGGACGTTGCATGGGCATTTATTTATGTTTCGCTTGGACTGGTTCTTCAGCGCGGAACGGTTTCGGTACCGTGAGTAAACAAAATGAAGCAAACTGAATCGATTGCGTGGCCATAAGTGCAGGCTATGGACTAATATGTGTATATGATAGGGCCTTTTAAGATTTTGTTTGTTACAGTTTAAAATATGTTGTCAGTACAATTTAATTCCAAGTTTTTACTGGTGTGAGCTAAATTATTGATTCTTGGCAAACAGTAAATTTCCATGGGTGTGTCAGTATTTGTACAAGTAATAGTCTATTTTCCCTTGAAGGAACATTCAAGTTTTTATGTATTGTGTTTACCCAAACCATCCCCACCAAGACGTGCTATTTACTGGAAATTACCCTTTCATCATTGTTTGCCATGCGTTGCAGAGTTATGTTGCTGTTAGCCTGTATTTACAGTAATAGCTAACGCGATACCAGCTTAGGGTAAGGAGGTTGTAATTTATGTTTTTATTATGTATTGCACTGTACTACTGTCACAAAACAATAAATTTCACTGTACAAGACATAAACCTGATTCTAATCCTTGCAGATCCACCTATTACTGTTAGCATTTTTGTACTCTTTTAAAACTATATTCTCTACCTCTAAGAATTACTATTGTTTTACCATATTCTACCTCAATGCACTGTGAGATGATCTGATCTGTAGGAACAGAATGCAAGACAAACTTTTCACCATATCTCAGTACACGTGACAATAATAAACCAATTCCAATTATAAACACTAATTCAATTGCCTCCATGGACACTGTAAATAGAAACCACACTGAGATTTACAAGAAGCTAGTAATGACAGATGACCACTGTTACAATTTGACCCATGCCAATTGTTATTGATGCATCCTAACCACATCCATCATGGCTTGATAACTTATCCACCTGGGATTGCAAAAACTGCAGAGATGGGGACACAGCGCAGTTCACCATGGAAACCAACCTCCCCTCAGTGGATTCTGCCTACACTTCTCACTGCCTCAGCAAAGCAGACAGAAAAATCAAAGCACTCACCCACCCCAGACATCCTCCCTTCTCCCATTGGGCAGAAGATACACATAGCACCAGGCTTAAAGCCACCTTCTATCCCACTGCTATAAGACTACTAAGCAGTCCCCTACTATAATAAGATGAACTCTTGATCTCAGAATCTACCTTGCACCTTAATGCTTACCTGAAATGCACTTTCTCTGTGTCTGTTACAATTTATTCTACATTCTGCTATTGCTCTGCCCTTGTCCTACCTCAGAGCACAGTGAGATAAATCGATTCCCATGGACAGAATGAAATCTCAAGTTCTTTACTGAACCTTGGTATATGTGATGGTACTAAACTACTTCGACGATACAAGAAGAAATGTTACTAGTTCATTGATGTCAATCTTTACCCAGTCTGGCCTACCCTTGACTCCAGACCCAACCCAGATGACATTGGGACATCTGTAGGCAGCTGTGGATCAGTAGTCAGTACACTCTGTCAGCAGCTCTGGGATGTGTTCCCAGAATTTAATCAGAATCAGGTTTATTATCACTGGCACGTGTCCTGAAATTTGTTAACTTAGCAGGAGTAGAACAATGCAATACATGATAATATAAGGAAAAATAAATAAGTAAATCATATATACATTAATAGTTAAATTAAAAATGGTGCAAAAACAGAAATAATAAAAAAAGCAATAGGTTCTATGTCCATTTAGGAATCGGATGGCAGAGGGGAAGAAGCTGTTCCTGAATCACTGAGTGTGTGCCTTCAGGCTTCTGTACCTCCTACCTGAAGGTAACAGTGAGAATGAGTGATTGGGGTACTTAATGATGGATACCACCTTTCTGAGACACCACTTCTTGAAGATGTCTTGGACAATACAGAGGCTAGTACCCAAGATAGAGCTGACTAATTTTAAAACTTCCTGGTGTTTCTTTTGATCCTGTGGAGTAGCATCCATTTCCATACTAGACAGTAATGTAGCCTGTCAGAATGCTAACCACGGCACATCTATGGTAGCTTGCGAGTGTTTTGGGTGCAAACCAAATCTCTTCAAACTCTGAATGAAATATAGTCATTGTCTTGCTGTCTTTATAGCTGCATCGATATGTTGTGACCAGGTTAGATTCTCAGAGATATTGACACCCAGGAATTTGAAATTGCTCACTTTCTCCACTTCTGATCCTTCTATGAGGACTGGCTAATATTCCTTCATCTTACCCTTCCTGAAGTCCACAATTAGCTCTTTTATCTTACTGACATAGAGTGTAAGGTTGTTGCTGCGACACCTCTCAACCAGCTGGTATATCACACACCTGTTCACACTCTAGACTCCATCTGAGATCCTACCAACAATGGTTGTATCATCAGCAAATTTATAGGTGGTATTGGCGCTATGCCTAGCCACACAGCCATGTGTATTTAGAAAGTAGAGCAGAGGTGCAACAGTGTCGATCATCAGCAAAGAGGAGATTTCATCACCAATCCGCAGAGATTGTGTTCTTCCGGTTAGGAAATCAGGGATCCAGTTGCAGAGGGGGGTACGGAGGCCCAGATTCTGTAGCTTATCAATCAGGACTGTAGGAATAATGGTGTTAAACACTGAGCTATAGTCAACGACAGCATCCTGACATAGATATTTGTATTACCCAGTTGATCTAAGGCCGTGTGAAGAGCAATTGAGATTGCATCTGCTGTAGACCTATTGTGGCGATAGGCAAATCGCAATGGGCCCAGGTCCTTGTTGAGGCAGGAGTTCATTCTAGCCATGACCAACCTCTCAAAGCATTTCATCACTATACACATGGGTGCTACTGGGCAACAGTCATTAAGGCAGCTCACATTATTCTTTTTGGGTACTGGTATAATTGTTTCCTTTTTGAAGTGGGTGGGAACTTCTGACCATAGCAGTAAGAGGTTGAAAATGTCTTTGAATACTCCCACCAATTACTGAATACACCAGCTGGTTGTCACAAATTTGCAGAGCCTTTACAGGTACTACATCCGGGCCTGCTGACTTGCGACGGTTCACTTTCCTGAAAGACAAACTAATTCTCAATTCCCAGAGTCTAGTCTGACACTAACTTGAACACGAACACAAACACACACACACCTTCACTCCCTTTGCAATTTTTGCTCATTTCTTTCTCAATTCCTGCTAGAACATTGCATACATATACATCCATATAACCATATAACAATCACAGCACGGAAACAGGCCATCTCGGCCCTCCTAGTCTGTGCCGAACTCTTAATCTCACCTAGTCCCACCTACCAGCACTCAGCCCATAACCCTCCACTCCTTTGCTGTCCATATACTTATCCAATTTTACCTTAAATGACACAACTGAACTGGCCTTTACTACTTCTACAGGAAGCTCATTCCACACAGCTATCACTCTGAGTAAAGAAATACCCCCTCGTGTTTCCCTTAAACTTCTGCCCCCTAACTCTCAAATCATGTCCTCTCGTTTGAATCTCCCCTACTCTGACATCATTATATTGTAATTTTCCCTTTACTGTGCCTATTGTCTTGTTTATTAATTATTTTACTGTCTTGCACTGTTTTGTGCACTTTATGTAGTCCCGTGTCGGTCTGAAGTCTAATGTAGTTTTGTGTTGCTTCACGTAGTCTAGTGTAGTTTCGTGTTGTTTCATGTAGCACCAGGGTCCTGGAGGAACGTTGTTTAGTTTTTACTGTGTACTGTACCAGCAGTTATGGTTGAAATGACAATAAAAGTGACTTGATTTGGCTTGGACGTCAGCCTCTGAGACAGAGATCACAGGGTCACCGGGCGCAGCAGGGATCTTCACAGCTGTAGTTATATCCTCTCTTTCAAAGTGGGCATAGAAGTTGTTGAACTCATCAGGTAGTGAAGCATCATTGCCATTCATGCTCTCTGGTTCCTCTTTGTAGGAAGTAACGCCTTCCAAACCCTGCCAGCGTTGTCCTGCCTCCAATGTTGACTTCAACTTTGCTCGGAATTGTCTCTTTGCTCTTGAAATAGCCCTCCGCAAGTCATACCTGGTTTCCTTGTACAGACCTAGGTCACAAAATTTAAATGACACAGATCTAGCCCTTAGCAGACAACAAACCTCCTGGTTCATCTACAGCTTTTGGTTTGGAAAGGTACAGCATGTTTTCATAGGTGCACACTCATCCACACCCGTTTTAATGATAGTTGGTAACAACTGTGACATCCTCATCCAGATTCGAAGATTACAGTCCTGTCTGCCACTTCGAAGTGCTCTTGCGCTTCCCTTGACCATACCTTCTTGGTACATGCAAGCGTGTCGTCCAGGCTGCCAATCTCAGTGCAGTTAACAAGGGAGTCAATGTCATAGAGTCATCCAGTACCAGAAGAGGCCACTTGGCCCAACTTCACCATGATGTCCATAGAACAGTGCAGCATAGTACAGGCCCTTTGTTGTGCCACTTCCTATGGTAGTGTTGCGGTTAGCGTAACCGTTCAGGGTTTAATTCTCGCCGATGTCTGTTATCCCCATGACGGCGTGGTTTTCCTCCGGGTGCTGTGGTTTCTTCCCTCATTCCAAAGACATACAGGTTAGGTTTAGTTAGTTGTGGCCGTGCTAAGTTGGTGCCAATTGCAAGCTGCCCCCCCCCCAACGCTCCTCAGACTGTGTTGGTCCTTGATGCAAACAATGCATTTCACCGTATGTTTCAATATTTCGATGTACGTGTGACAAATAATGCTATGTTAAAGCTGCTGTCAGCGGAGAGTCTTTACTGTTTACAGACTCCATCCCTCCACTCATCTCCATAATGTTGTGGTTTCAAGGTCAATTATCCCACCAGAACAAGGTCAGCTATTTGCACGTTCCTTAAATCTGATACCTGTGTTACCAGCCGTAGACGCTCCAGGCGGACACCAGAGAAGGTAGAGTAATGACTTGCTGTTCTCCCCCTCTGTCTCTCCACGGGAGTGATCAAAGGCTGGAGTTGATACACTGCACTGCACACCCAGAACATCAGCCCGATACCCTGGGAACATTCCCTGCTCTGCTCAAAACCAATCCAAGTAATTTATTGAAGCCTGTTTATGTCAGACAGAACAGCTCTCCCACACCACACATGCATTCCAACACATAGGTCTCTTCTAAGGCTTGATACAGGAACGGCCATTCAAACCCTCCTAACTGTTGCATCATCTTTTATATTGAAAAACCAATTATCGATATACAGTGTCGGATAGGCCCTTCCGGCCCTTTGAGCCTTCGATCCAGCAATCCGCTGGTTTAACCCTAGCCTAATCATGAGACAATTTACAATGACCAATTAACCTACCAACCAATACACCTTCGGAACGTGTGAGGAAACTGGAGCGCCCAGAGGGAAAAAATAGACAGTCACGAGGAGATCGTACGAACTCTGTACAGGCAGCAGCAGCAGGAATTGAACCTGGGTCACCTGCACTGCAACGTGTTGTGCTAATCACCACACTTCCATCCCTTTACTTTTTTCCTTACAGTTTTATTTAGAATTTATGTTTTTATTTAGAGATTCAGCATGGTTACAGGCCTGTCAGCCCATCGAGACCATGCCCCAATGAACCAAAGGAAACACAGGGAGAAGGTACGGCAGGCAGTAGCAGGAATTGAACCCGGGTCTCTGGTGATGGAAGGGTGTTATGCTACCTGTTACGCTACCGGGCTGCTCCAAATTTATTAGTCCTTGCCTAACACACCTGTATCACTGCACAGAACTGCTAAGGTGGTGCCGAGCCGTGATATCTGTCGATGTCGTGACTCAGATTTAGTTATTTTGTTGTAGGGATGCTTTTGGGACATCACAGGGAGCAAAGATTTCAGGTTCCGGTTAAGGTTTAATGACTGGGGTTGTAGGTGTGTGGTTTGTGGGGGGGTGGGGTGTGGTGTGTGGGGGGGATGCAGGTGTGTGGTTTGTGAGGGGGTGGGGTGTGTGGTGTGTGAGGGGGTGGGGTTGTGTGGTGTATGTGGTGGGGTGGGGGTGTGTGTGTGCATGAATGCTGGGTTGGAAGTTCTGTTTTGCTTCGTTGCTGTTGCTTGTGTTGTTCTGCTGATCAGCATTGGCACAGGAATGTGACGACACTTGGTTGTTACTGCAAATGGAGCATCTCGCTGAATGCTGTGATGTATCTGTGGTGACTAAACCTGAACCTGGGGAGCACTGTGTACAACTCTGGGCACCGTGCTACTGAACAGATGTGGTGGCACTAAAGACAGTGCAGGAGTGATCAACCAGAGATTGGATAGGTTCCGGCTGTTGTCTCAGAAGTGTAGGAGACTGAATGGAGTTTACAAGATTATGCGGTTTATGAAGGATAGATCATAATTTTCAGCTTTCCAGCGCAGGATTTTAAAAATATTGCGCAATATTACAGAGGAATAACACGTCTGCAACAGTACCATACCCTGGTGTTACACAGTGACAGACTCGTCCCCACCAGTACCATACCCCGGTGTTATACAGTGACAGACCCGTCCCCACCGGTACTGTACCCTGGTGTTATACAGTGACAGACCCGTCCCCACCGGTACTGTACCCTGGTGTTACACAGTGACAGACCCGTCTCCACTGGTACCGTACCCCAGTGTTATACAGTGACAGACTCATCCCCACCAGTACCATACCCTGGTGTTATACAGTGACAGACCCGTCCCCACCGGTACTGTACCCTGGTGTTATACAGTGACAGACCCATCCCCACCGGTACTGTACCCTGGTGTTATACAGTGACAGACCCGTCTCCACTGGTACTGTAGCCGTGTGTATGATATACCCCCTCTGATACTATACTCTGGTTTAATACACTGACTGATCTCAGCTGTACTGTAACACATTTGATAATGCCATTGCTAGATTCAAACTGATTGTTGTAATTGTTCTACTGGTTGGCCCCAATGGTTTTGATGGGTACAGGGTCCATATTTCACAGATCCAGGCAAGGTTCTGTGAACTTACACAGAAACAAGCAGTGAGAGATCCGTGCAGATGAGTGGAAGGTGAAAGAATCCAGAAGTCTGCATGGTGGCAGGAAGTCACAAATATTAAACACAAGGGAACCTGCAGATGCTGGAAATCCAGAGCAACACTCACACAAAACGCTGGAGGAACTCAGCAAGTCAGGCACCATCTATGGAAATTGAGAAGGAAGGGCAAAGTAGCCAGAAAAGGGTAGGTGAGAGTAGGGGAAGGAGGATAGCTGAAGGTGATGGATGAAGCCAGGTGTGTGGAAAAGGTAAAGGACTGGAGAAGAGAGTGGACCATGGAAGGAGGAGGGGCACCAGGTGAAGATGATTGGCAGGTGAGAAGAGGTAAGAGTCGAGAGAGGGGAATAGAAGCAGAGGAAAGGGAGAAGGAAAACAAATTAACAGAAAGAGAAATCGACATGCCATCAGGTTAGGAGCTACCCAGACAGAATAGAAGTTGTTGCTCCTCCACCCTGAGAGTGGCCTCATCATGGCACAGGACAATGCCATGGACCAACATGTCTGAACAGGAATGGAAATGAGAATTAAAATGATTGGCAGATGGAGCAGTGGTGCTCGACAAAGTTGTCACCTCAATCTATGACAAATCTCACCAATGTAAGGATGCCACATCGAGAGAACTGGATACATAAATCTGCGAGTTTTTCGTCTGTTACATCCCTGTAAAATGAGTGAACGTACAGTGCCAAACCCTAACCCCATTTTCACAATTTACTGTCTTCTTTTCTAAACTTAAAATATATTGAAGTAGGATTTTTAACCTAATCTACAAAGTATTGTGCATCATGTCAAATCTAAAGGGGAATTCCAAGACCTGTCAACAATTTACTAAAAATTAGAAACCAAAATTGTGAGGCTGAAAAAATATTCATCCGCTTTGTAATTACCACACTGACTTTTCCTCAGGTGCAATACGGTATATTGCCTTACAAATTCACACAATTTGTTGATGTAGAAAACTGGAGGACCACTTGTTCTCAATGAATTTATAGGAATAAATACCCCCTCTCTTTGTGAGGTCCAGCAGTATGGTAGAGTTTCAAGAGACCAAACCAAAATGAAGGCAAAGGAAAATTCAAGACCAGTCTGGGGAAAGATAGTAGAGAAGCACAGATCTGGGGAAGGGTGCAGACCATCTGAAAGGCACTGAGCACACCCCAGAGCTCAGTGCTGTGCATAGTGAAAAAAATGGGGGAAAAAATGAAATCACAGCCACACTGCCCCTTTAAACTTAGTAACCAGAGAAGAATGCAAGAGCGGCTGCTGTTACGCCAGTCAGAGTGAGCTGCGGAAATCAGCGGCTGCGACTGGAGATGAAATTCACGGCTCCACACTCTGTGAGGCCTTGAAGAAAAGGGTATTTATGGAAGAGTGGCAAGAAAGAAACCTTGGCTTAAAAAAAACACACATAACTGCCTGTAAAAACTTTGCAAAGCATCATTTAGAAGATAACCATATAACCATATAACAATCACAGCACGGAAACAGGCCATCTCGGCCCTCCTAGTCCGTGACGAACTCTTAATCTCACCTAGTCCCACCTACCCGCACTCAGCCCATAACCCTCCACTCCTTTCCTATCCATATACCTATCCAATTTTACCTTAAATGACACAACTGAACTGGCCCCTACCACTTCTACAGGAAGCTCATTCCACACAGGTACTGTGATACGGTTTGAGCAAGATACTGTGAAGAAGTGGAAGAAAGTCTTGTGGTCAGATGAGTCTAAAGTGGAACTTTCTGACCTCAACACTAAGCGGTATGTATGACATAAATCCAATAGTATGCATCGCTATCCCCACTGTAGAGTACGGTGGAGGTAGCATCATGTTATGGGGACGGTTTTCAGCAGCAGAGACTGCAAATCTGGTCAGGATTGATGGGAAGACGAATGCTGCTAAATACAGAGAGATTCTGGATTAAAAACCTGCTAGCCTCTGCCAGAGAGCTTAAATTGGGGAGGAGGTTCATCTTTAATCAGGACAATAACGCAAAGCACAGTACCAGAGCAACCATGGAGTGGTTTCAAATGAAGAAAATTGATGTCCTTGAGCGGACCAGGCAGAGTCCTGACCTCAACCTAACTGAACACCTCTGGCAAAACCTCAAGATCTCTAATCTCTGCCGCTCCCCAACTAACCTGGCACAGCTTGAGCAATTTTGCAAGGAGGAATGGGCAAATTTTGCTCCATTACTCTGGGCAAAGCTAACAGAGACTTATCCAAAAAGACTACTGGCTGTAATAGCTGCGAGAAGTGGTTCAACTAAGTACTGAGCAAAGGGGGGTGAATACTTTTGAATTGCCACATAGCAGTTTTTAAAATTTTTAGTTGTTCATGCTTTACAATTTTCCCTGTTAGGAGCATGTAATTCACAAATAAAAATCTCAGTTAAATTGATCAAAATCCCTGGTTTAATTAATTAAGTGAGGAGAGGTTGGGACTGAATATTTATTAATTATTGAGGTACAGCACAGATTAGGCCCTTCTGGTCCCTTGAGCCGCACCACCCAACAGTGATTTAAGTTGATTTAACCCCAACCTAATCACAGGACAATTCACAATGACCAATTAATCCAACAACCAGTACGTCTTTGGAACGTGGGAGGAAACCGGAGCACCCGGTAGTAACCTACACGGTTCTCGGGGAGAACGTACAAACTCCCTCCGGGCAGCTGAGGGACTTGAACCCGGATCGCCTGCATTATGCTAACCACTACACTACCATGCCACACTGATGCAACGCAGCATCGAACGTAGATCAGAACAGCACAGGAACAGGCCCTTCAGCCCACAATGTTGTGCTGATCCAATTAAATTAGTATTCCGATGGGCAACTAATCTCTTCTGTCTACACAATGTCCCTATCCTTCCATTCTCCTCACATCCATGTGCCGATCTAAACTTCTCTTCAGTCTCTAAAGTATCTGCCTCTACCACCACCTCAGGCAGCGCATTCCAGGTACCCACCCCTCTCTGTACCACACCTCCTTTGAAATTACCCCCCTTCGACTTAAATGCATGCCCTCTGATATTAGACGTTTCAACCCTGGGGAAAAGATATGTCTGTTCTGTCTAGGTCTCTCATAATGCAAGTGCAAGGGACACCAGACTAATCCCTGGAAACCGTGTCTGCAGTCTGAAAAAGACAACTGTTTGTGTCTCACCTTCCCAGGAAGGTGTGGGCGGTGAGGTTAGTGGGTGGGGTATGAGGGGGATGAAGGGCTGAAGGGAGCACTTACAAATCCGGGCGGCAGGTCGCACCTCAGGGAAGCAGCGAGCTCGATGCAATGTGGGCAGGGTCCATCGGAGCAGGGGCACTCGCGTGGGCCGCCTCTGACTTCTCCCCCTCACCCTGAAGCACAGGAACACCATCCTCGGCCACCACACCCGCAGTCCCCCACTCTCTGGTGAAATGGAGGCAACTGTTCCCCAGCTGTAAGGAGAGCCCACTTTACAATGTGGGTGGAGAGGCTGAATGCCAGAGGCAGACGTCAGGGTGAGAGGACAGAGAGCCTCTATCTTCAGCTGGGCCGTGGTGAGGGTGTTAACGCAAGCACGCTGGCCGCCCGCGCTGTCTCTAACACCGAGCAGCAGACACCAGCACCCACGTCAGCGTCACCAACTCCAGCAGACACACCTTCTCCAATGGGAGTTCACAGTGCAGAGACTCCAAACGCAGAAAGGTATTCAGGAGGGAAAAGAAATAATTCAGATCCTTGTGGTGACAGATTAGAAGAACAAACTTCCTATCATTAAAATCCAAAGTTCCAGGAATCTTCAAGGGTCATTTTCCCGTCTCCGGAAGCCGCTGCCTGACAAAGGCATCATTCCACCATCCAGACTCCAGGATCAAGGTGAGAATAAGGCAGCTAGCCTCATGAAGCTGACAGCACAAACTCCGCAAGGAGAGTTCTGATGATCCACGGGTGGGGTATACCTGCACTTTACATTCCTTGGCATGCGTGACTCTGTCCAGTCTGCAGATGAAGCTCACCGGGAGGGTTAATCCCTGGTGCAGAACCTCCTGTGCTTTGCTTTCCTGTCTCCTGTGCCACAAGTTACAGGGAAAATTCTAAGTGCTTTTTCTGTCCAGTGGGAATAAATCTAGCAGTGGGCCCCACAGGGAGGTGACTCCCCTTCTACTGATGCTCGTCCAACAGACCCACAGCAGTCCCAAGAGATACTGATGGAAACAGGACTTAATTGTGCTACCTCATCAGACTGTTGACACAGAGCTAACTAATCACAGCTCCGTCCCGGTCCATAGACCTAATCACAGCTCCTGATACAGACAGAGAGCCAACCAGAGCTCCCACGCACATACAAACAGCCAGTCACATCTCGCACTTTGCGAGCAGCTAGCTAATCACAGCTTCCTCCCAGCAGCCAGCCAGCCAATAGCAATTCCTACACTGCAGTTGGGGAGCCAATCAGAGTTCTAATATTACAGATGTCAAGAAAGTGAATACTGAGTTTCTCTGGCATTTTGTGTGCTGCATTAGAGGAGTTATTAAACTGGGGAGAGTGCAGAAAAGATTTACAAGGATGTGGCCAGGACTTGGGGGATTGAGTTACAGGGAGAAGTTGGACAGGGTAGGCCTTCATTTCATGGAGTATCAGAGACCGAGATCATCAATTACAAAGAAAGCAGCTATATTTCATTAGGAGTTTGAGAAGAATTGGTATGTCATGAAAGACACTTGCAAGTTTCCACAAATGTAGTGTACTGTAGAGAGCATAGTGGTTGCATCACTGGCTGGTGCGGAGGTGCCACTGTATTGGAAAAAGCTGCAGAAAGTCGTAGACTTATCCAGCTCCGTCATGAGCACCAGCCTCCCGACATTGAGAACATCTTCAACAGGCAACACCTCAAGAAGGTGGCATCCATTATTAAGGACCCCATCACCCAGGACATGCCTTATTGATACCATCAATGAGGTGTTACGGGAACCTGAAGACAGCTCCTTCCTGCCTGCCATCAGATTTCTGAATGGATGATGAACCCATGAAAACTACCTCACTATTTCTTCCCTCTCATTTTGCACTACTTGCTTAATTTTTCGGGTGGTGGGGGTGAGATACATCTCTACCAAAAGAGGAGTAAGGCACTCCTTTCCTCTGTTAACCTGCAGGTCACCCTTGGGCAAAGGTGTAGCACCTGCATAGCCTCCGCTGATCAGGGTCACGTGAAGCCATGGGACCAGGTGGTGGATGGTCGTATGAGCTGCTCGTGCATCTCACAAGCCCTGGTTATGTGACCACTGATGCTAGGCAGTAATCTCTGAAGAGTATTAATAACACCTGGGGTCACCCGTCTTGTGGAAAACTACTTCTACTGAAAAATTCGCCAAAAATAGTCATGGTCAACTTGATGATTGCCTTTGTCATACGTCCTGGCACATCATGATGAAGATGGTGACTTAATTTTATTCTCTACTGTACATATACTTACTGTAATTTATAGTTTTATTATGTATTGCATTGTACGGCTGCTGCACATTTCATGACATTTGCCAGTAATATCAAACCTGACTGATTCTGAATCTGATCTTATGAAGGGGTATAGAATTATGAGGGGCCCAGACACTCAGTTTTTTTCCCCCTCGAGTTATGGAATCAAAAGCTAGAGAGCAGAGGAGTAAGGTGAGGGGGAGTGCTTTAATAGGAACTTGAGGGCTGTCATTTTGTTTTACACAAAGGGTGATGGTATATGGAATGAGCTCCCAGTGGAAGTGGTTGAGGTGGGTACAATCCATCATCATAATGTGCCATGTCGTATGACGAAGGCAATCATGGTGACCATGATTGTTCTTGGTAAATTTTCTGCAGAAGTGGCTTGCCATTGCCTTCTTCTGGGCAGTGTTTTCACAAAGACGAGTGACCCCAGCCATTCTCAATATTCTTCAGAGATTGTCTGCCTGTCGTCAGTGATCGCCAGGACTTTTGATAATGCACCAGCTGCTCATAGGACTATCTGCCACCTGCTCCCATTGCCTCACATGACCCTGCTTGGGGGCTAAGTAGGTGCTACACCTTGCCCAAGGGTGACCTGCAGGCTAGCCTAGGAAGGACCGCATTCCACCTCCTTTGATGGAGACGTATCACCACCCTGCCACTGAGGGGTAGAATTGCAACTCTTAAAACATGCTTGGTTAGGTACATGGATTAGAAAAGCTACAAGATTCAAGTTTATTTATCACTTTTACATCAAATCATAGTGACACAAGAGACACTGCAGATGCTGGAAATCCAGAGCAACACACTCTAAATGCTTGAGGAACCCAGCAGGTCAGGCAGCCTCGAGAGAGAGGAATAAACAGCTGACCTTTCAAGCTGAGACTCTTTAACAGGGCATAGTGAAATGCATTAACTACCAGGCCAGACTTGTTGCCACACATCCAAGCACCAACATAGCGCACGTTTAGAGGCATAGTGGTAATTGGGACTAGCTTGGATGGAGCACTGAGGTCAGCACGTACCAGTTGGGCCGAAGGGCCTGTGTCCTTGCTGTATAAATTTGCTCTCTGTGACATTTCTGGAACGAAAGAGTTAAAGAGCTGAAGAACTCAGGTTTGGTAGAGTGATGGCAAGGGACACCAGTTCAGACACAGAGGAGCATCTGGTATAGGGATTGAGAATGTCTACAGATGAGTGCACAGGGATGTTCACTGCCAGGAAAACCACATAATGAATGTAACACAACAAAAGGCTACTAATTGATTGTTAATGGCTGATTAAACAATGATGGTAACCTAACTGTTTCTGCTGTGATTCCTGAATGTAATCCCAGCCTATGGAACTCTGAAGACACTTTCTGCCTTGTGCTTGCAAATTCCTGGCATCTCCCTCTGAGGAGTCGGCTAAACCTTAGAACATAGAACATTACAACACTGTACAGGCCCTTCAGCCCACGACGTTGTGCTGACCTTTATACCTAACCCAAGATCAATCTAACCCTTCCCTCCATAGTCCTCCATTTTTCTATCATCCATGTTCCCATTTAAGAGCCTCTGAAATGCCCCTGACATACCTGCATCTACCTCCACCCGTGGCACCACCATTCTCTGTGTTTAAAAAAAAACTTAATTTATTAGGAGTTTCATAAACATAAGAGATTATGCATATGCTGGCAATACAATGAAACACACACAAAATGCTTGACAAACTCACCAGGTCAGGTGGCATCTATGGAGGTAGAAAGGGGTAAGAGCTGAACTAGAATGGCAAATGTAAAAGGGGAGTAGAAGGAGAGGGGAGAAATTACTGGAAGATTCCCTCCATCCAGGCCTGTCATCTTATTGCAGCTACTATCGGACAGGAGATACAGAACCACCAGGTTCAAGAATAGCAACTTCCCTTCAACCACAACAATGAGAGACCGTAAATCCGAGCCACACACACAAAATGCTGGAGGAACTCAGCAGGGCAGACAACATCTACGGAAAAAGAGTAAACAGTTGACATTTCGGGCCGAGACCCTTCCTCAGGACTGGCCTGCAGAGTTTCTCCAGTATTCTGTGTGTGTTACTTCCCTTCAACCATTCGGTTCTTGGACCAGCCTACACAACCCTGAAGCAGTAACACTTTGTTCAGTTTCGATTAAAAAAAAAATTGTTTTAATACTGCACTTCATTATAAGTATTCTGTTTAATATAGATTTATGTTTTTCTAATGAATGTTACTTATATAACGCTATGTGTCTATAATGCTGCCTCAAGTAAGGTTTTCATTGTGTCTGTGCACACATGGACTTTTCCATCTGACAATGAAGTCCTGGACCTTGGTTGTTACTGCAGGCGTGAGGTTGTTCATTATGTTGGATGTTCTGCCAACTCCCTTGATTCCTCTGCAAAGTGCTAAATCTATAATTAATGAACAGTCACAGTATGCAGTGACAATGTTGGCTTAGTCTGTTCGCAGTGTTAGAATGGGAGCTATTAAATCAGCAGATTCTTGGCACTGAACGTCGACGCAAATCCCTGCATCTGTTTGCTCCGAGATTTTCTGTGTCTCATCTTGGAGGAGAGCTGGTCTCACTCGTCCAGCCTCCCGAGCATGTAGAAAAGGGACCATTACACACTCAGGTCACCTTTCAGGGTCCAGGTGGAGGGTTAACTGTCTCTGGGAAAGAGGGGGCTTGTCGCAAGCCTTTACTGCTCACGCATCAGTCTGAACTCCGTCCGGCAGGCTGCAGCATAGGGTGAATGTTACTAATTAAAACGATACACAAATGCTGCCAAATCTGTGTAGTCTTGCACCTGCGTTTATTACAGGATCACAAATTATGTTTGATTTAGGGCTGTTATCAACAAAATATGGCAGTTAGTTGTGAAGCTGGCCAAATAAGTCCCGTCCAGGTTCACAGCATTGACTCGTCAATTCATAAACTGCTCTGTCAAAGTGATTCGCTGCTGAAACAGACTCTGGAATTCTGAAATGTATCTCGATCATGTAATCACCTCCAGCCCAACAACCCATATGACCACAAGACATACAATACGTAGGAGCAGAATTCGTTTATTCGGCTCATCAAGCCTGTGCTGTCATTCGATCACGGCTGATTTTATATCCCTGTCAATCCCAGTCTCCTACCTTTTACCCTTAACCTTTGATGCCCTGGCTAACCAAGCACCCATCAACCTCTGCTATAAAATACCCAACGACCTGACCTCCACAGTTACCTGTGGCAATGAATTCCACAGATTCATCACCACCAGGCTAAAGAAACGTTTCCTCATCTCTTTCTAAACAGATGTCCGAGTATTCTGTGGCTGTTGACTCTGGTCCAAGACTCCCCCACTTTAAGAAACAGCCTCCCCATATCCACTCTATCTTGGCATTTCAATATTCGACGGTGTTCAATGAGATCACCCCTCATTCTTACTCCCTTGATATCTCTCAGTTCCTCCAATTTTCACCTTTCTCTTTCATTGCTGAATTTAATCATTTCCATCAATTGCCAGGGCCTGAAGCTAATCTCTACAATCTTAGTCTGTCTCACTTTTGCTCTCTCCCTCTCTCACACACACTCACATGCACATAGACTCACAGGTACACACAGTCACCCCCTTTGAAACACTCATCACCTAACCCATTAAATAAACTTCAGCCATTTGAGCCAATATCGGTTTTTGTGACTTTGTACCAAAATCAATGCTTTCTCTGCTCATAAACTCTCTCAGTTCAAAGTGCCAAGACTCAAAGCAAGGTTTCAGGGGCAAGTAATCCAAGAGGAGATCAGCTTGAGAACCTGAAGAGCCAGTGCTGTCAGTATCCGTGTGGCCAGAGCCACCCTGACAAACAGTTGGGCCTGCATCTGCTGCAGAAACACTGGGAGCTGTGCACTCAGCAAACTGTTTGCCACACTGATTTCATCCACCATGGACTGCAGAAAGTTCTCTATTACAAACGCCCGAGAAGGACTCCTGTGACGTTCCTTGAAAAAGATCCTTCACCTTCCCGGGTTCGTTCTGGTGTCATACTCTTCTCCTTCTGTAACACCTTCCCCGAACCCCTCAAAACATTACTGACAGTGAGCGGTTTACATTTTACTGCACTGGTTACCTGTGGCCATATTTTATTTTATGTGTTGTGTGTGATCTATGTTTTGTGGTCTGGAGGAACATTGCTCCTTTTGGTTGTACAGTCAGATGACAATAAAGTTGAACTTGAAATGGAAATTGTTGTAGAATAGAACATAGAACAGAACAGGCCCTTCAGCCCATCATGTTATGCTGACCCTATTTATCTAACCCTTCCCTCCCACATAGCCCTCCATTTTTCTATCATCCATATGCCTGTCTAAGAGTTTCTTAAATGCCCCTAATGTATCTGCCTCTACTATCACCCCTGGCAGTGCGTTCCACACACCCACCACCTACTATGTGAATACACCTACCTCTGACATGCTTCCAATCCTTTCCTTCAGTCACCTGAAAATTATGCCCCCTTCTATTAGTCATTTCTGCTCTGGGGAAAAAAGGTGCTGGCTCACCACTTTATCAATGCCTTTTATCATTTTATACACCTCTGCCAAGTTGCCTCTCAACTTCCCTCATTCCAAAGAGTAAAGCCCGAGCTCACTCAACCTTTCCTCCTCAGGACACGCTGTAATCCTGGCAGCATCCTGGTGAATCACTCTGCACCATCTCTCAAGCTCCCACATCCTCTCTGTAACGAAGCGACCAGAACCCGCGTGGTTGAACCAGAGTTTTACCGTACATCTCTTAAACTCAAGGCGCAACTAATGAACGCCAACACACCCTACACCTCCTAACCAACCTATCAACCTGTGTGGCAACTTTGAGGGACCCATGGTCATGGACCCAAAGATCCTTCCGTTCCCGTGTTGGACTTTGCATTAAGTTTATCTCAGAAGAGAGTAAATTGCTTTTTTCTGTGGTTGCCACATTCTAGCAACCTGTGGACCACACAGATCTGCTCACCACTCAAACTTTACATCATCAGTACTGAGCTCAGGAGGGCTGAAAACTTAAATGTTCTAAGGAGCGAACATCACCAATAGCTTATCCTGGTCCAAACACGTAGATGCTATAGCCAAGAAAGCTGACTATTGCTGCTACTTCCTCAGGTTGCTAAAGAAATTTGGTATGTCTCTTTTGATCCATGCCAATCGTTAGCGATGCAGCACAGAAAGCTTCCAATCCCAACGCAAACGGCTTGTTACGGCATCTGCTTTGCACATGACCGCAAGAAACTGCAGAGTTGCAGACACAGCCCTGCACTGGTGTCCCCTCTATGGATTCCGTTTACCCTTCTCACTGCCTGGGGAAAGCAGCCAATGTAATTAAAGACTCCATTCACCCCAGACACTCTCTCTTCTCCCCTCTCCCACCAAGCAGAAGACACAAAAGCCTGAAAGCACTTACCACCAAGCTCAAGAACAACTTTGATCCCGCTGTTATTTTTTTCCTCTCCGCGCCTGGTGGTGCACCAGGCTGCCACCTTACCATTTCTTTAGCATTTGTCTGTTTTTTTTTACGAGGCTGAGTTGCCAGCTCATGGATGTAAGAAGCGGGCCAGATTCGAACCTGGGACCACTCAGCTGGGGCGGATGCCACTACACCGCCGGCCGGCTCACCCACTATTAGACAATGGAACTACTTACTCCCGAGGGCTTACGGCCTCACAATCTACCCTGTCACGATGTCGCACCTTACTGCCTGCATGCAATATACTCTTTCTAAAAGATTAAAGATCAGCTTTTTGGGTCACATTTACATCAAAACAACAAACCCGACAGTGAAATCCATTGTTTGCATCAACAAGCAACACATTCTGAGATTGCATTGGCGACAGCCCACCAGTGCCTCTGCCACAACTATCCCGCATGCCTTTGGAATGTGAGAGGCATCTGGAGCACGAAGAGGGAGAACATACAAACTCCTTACAGACAAGGGCAGCAACTGCACTCTGATCATGATGGTGCTGTGAAGTGTCAGGCAGTACTGTGCCGCCTTGCATCCTCCTTTGTGTTAATGCTTTCCCTTCTACGACTTCAAAGCATCATTATTATGGATTGTGTGCAAGATATGTTATCATCCTACCTCAGTATGTGTGACAATAATAAACCAATTCCATTTCACCAACACCGCTCTCACCCTCAGCTCAGCCCAATCACTCTCCATTCTCTGTAACCTACACCTCCTCGGCATTCTTTATTTACAGAGAGGCGCCCGAGTGATTTACGAGCAAACACTGGGAGGCTTTGGAGGTCAGAGGTCAGGGGGCAGTGAGAAGGCAATGAACAAGAACAGCAAACTGAAAGGGAGAGTACGGGGGGAGGGGATACAACAGAAAGACCATGGGAAACTCACAGACAATCGAATTGTGGTTTTTAGTAACAAAATAATAAGGAAGAATGATCTGGGAGCCTATAAAGACAAATTCAAGTTTAATGTCATATCCACAGGCACATATCTGCTCAGGTGTAATGGAAAAACTCACAGCAGCATCTCAGACATACATCATAGAAACAGCATTCAGAAGGGGGAAAAAAACAAGGTATATGCAGTTTTTACAAGAACGAACACATTCAGAATGAAAGAATAGGACGGTACTGTAGCATAGCCATTAATGCAATGATTTACAGTGCCAGCGACCCGGGCTCAATTCCCACTGCAGTCTGTAAAGAGTTTGTATGTTTTTAATCAAATGTTTCCTCCAAGTGCTCCAGTTTCCTTCCACGTTCGAAGAGTGGCGATATTTGCAGGATGCCCCCCAGTAAATCCTTGGAGTTTGTTGGGCGTTGATGCAAACTATGCATTTCACTGTAAATTTCGATATACAGCACCAGAAAGGAAGCTCTACATCAGGTGGTTAAAACTGCCCAATGTGTCACTAGCACCAGTCTACACGCCATCAGTGATATACTGTCTACACAAAAAAGGGCCAGTAACAGCATCAAGGATTCAACCCACCCTGCTCATGGACTGTCTATCCCACTCCCATCAGGGAGGAGGCTATGCAGCATCCACACCAGGACCACCAGACTCAAAAACAGTTACTTTCCCCAAACAGTGAGGCTGATCAACACCTCCACTCAGTACTTCATTATTTCCCATCAGTCACCTTATGTACAGCCTAGAGTCACTATATGGACATACAATCAATATACATAAGCCATCTTATGTATTTATATTTATTGTGTTTTAATTATTATTATTGTTCCTTATCTCATTGTGTTTTTATTGTGCTGCATCAGATCCAGAGTAACAATTATTTTCCTCTCCTTTACACTAGTGCTTACATTAAACATTCTTGAATTTTGAATGTTCATGTGACCGATAAATGTAATCTAGCCTTTATCTTATAAAAGGTCCTTTTTCAGAGCAAAGCAATCAAAGTGATCAGTGTTGCCAAAGTGAAATAATTAGGGTCATGTCGGTCATTTCAAAACCAAATGCCTGAAGGTTCAAATGGACAGGGTTGTCACAGAGGTATGTGTGTGCTGGGCTTCACTAGTTGGGGATTGAGTTCAAAAGCCATGAGGTAATGCTGCAGCTCTATAAAGTTCTTGTTAAACTACACTTGGAACATTGTAAACACAAGAGATTCTGCTGATTTTGGAAATCACACAACAGTCTGGAGGAACACAGCAGGTCAGGCAGCATCTAACGAAAGGAATAAACAGTCAACGTTTCGGGCCAAGACCCTTTCTCAGGAATGGAAAGGAAGGAGGAAGAGTAAGGTGAAGGGGGTGGGGTGGGGGAAGGAGTACAAGCTAGGAGGTGATAGGTGAAGCCAAGTTGGGAATGACGCAAGAAGCTGAGAGGTGAGGGGTGGTAAAAGTAAAGAGCTGAAGGAGGAATTTGATAGGAGAGGAGACTGGGCCATGGGAAACCAGGGGGAAGTGATAGGCAGGTGAGAAGTAGTACACGAGGAACCAGAATGGGGAATTTAAGAAGAGGGAAGTGAGAGGAGGAAAAATTACCAGAAGCTGGAGAAATCGATGTTCATGCCATCAGGTTGGAGGCTACCCAGATGGGTGTGAGGTATCACTCCTCCAACCTGAGGGTGTCCTCATCGTGGCTGCAGAGGAGGCCATGGACTGACATGTCTGTATGGGAGTGGGGAATGGAACTGAAATGGTTGTCGGTGGGAAATCCTGTCTTTTTTGCGGATGGAGCAAAAGAGTATTGCGTTCAGTTCTGTTCACCTCATTATAGGAAGAATGTGGAAGCTTTGGATGGTCTTTTCAGAAACACAAGAAGAGGCAGATGCTGGATGAACTCCTCGTGTCAGGAGTGAAGTGGACAGTAGGTAGATACCCTTCACCTGGACTGTACGATGGAAGGAACTGGCCACTATAAAATGGGGGTGAGAGATGGAGCAAGAGCTGACAGGTGACAGGTAGACACGTAGGGGTAAGTGTGGAAATAGTGGCAGTTCTGTTCCATAAGTATATAAGATACAGGAGCAGAATGAGGCCATTTGGCCCATTGAGACTGTTCTGCCATTCCGTCATGGCTGACTTATTATCCCACTCAATGCCATTTTCCTGCCTTCTCCCCATAATCTTTGATGCCCTGACTAATCAAGAATCAACATTCACTTTAAATATAGCCAATGACTTGGCGACCACAGCATTAATCCTGTCCCGACCAGTGTTAAACCTGCCCTCACACAGAGTTAACCCTGTGCAACACACAAAAAATGCTGGAAGATCTCAGCAGGCCAGGCAGCATCGAGGAAAAGATACCACCAGGCCTGCTGAGTCACTCCAGCATTTTGTGCGTGTTGCTCAAATTTCCAGCATCTGCAGATTTTCTCTTGTCTGTGATAGCACGAGCCTTGTCCCTACCAAGGTACCACCTTCTGTTTCCATCATAGCGCTAAAGCTACCCCTACAACAGCAGTCCACACTTGTTTCTAGTCCCAGTTCTAAATGAGTGAAGAAGTTCCCTGCAGGGAGTAACGGGATCGGGTGACACTGACCACTGCTCCAGTGCTGTGCTTACACAAGCATACACAGTTCACTAATCAACAGGCAAAGCCCAATAAATGTCACACAGCCTCTCCTCCTTGACAACTGCACAAACACGATGAAACGGGAAGCGCAGTGCATGGGAAAGGTCATGTATGTGCCTGGATTCGGTCCACTAGCTCTGAATGGAGAGGAGGGAGTAGGTCAGCGTGAGGTTATTCACTCAGTGCCGTTACAAATTGTTACCTTTCCACCAAAGTGCACCATTTCATAATTCAGCGTGTAAAGTTCAAGTCCAACAGTCTATGCCCAGTCTCAGGTGATTGACAGTATCCTCACTGCTCACCTCTGTGTTTACAAGATCTCACTTTGTGCCGATTTCCAATACAGACCATCACTGGGTTACAAATTCTCAACTTACAGACACCACTGCAATAATCAACTTCCAATAAGACCGTAAGATGTAGGAGGAGAATTAGGCCACTCAGCCCATCATATCTGCTCCATCATAGCTTATTTATTTACTTACAGATACAGCGAGGAACAGGCCCTTCCATGCCATCGAGCCCGTGCTGCCCAGCAACCCAGCTATTTTACCCTATCCTAATCACGGGACAATTTACAATGACCAGTTAACCTAGCAACTGGTACGTCTTTGGACTGTGGGAAGAAACCCTCGTCATCGTAGGCAGGTGGACAAAATCCTTACAGATCCTGCCGGGACTGAACTCCGACGCCCCGAGCTGTACTAGGGTCGTGCTAACCGCTACGCTACTATGGCAAGCCAAGGCCAAGTTATCGCCCTTCTGGCAAACTGCATCACAGCTCAGCCCATCGTGGGTAAAGCCCTCTCCACCACTGAGCACACTTATCAGGAAAGCAACATCCATCATCAGAGACCTCCACCACCTAGAACATCCTCGCTTCTTGCTTCTGCCATCAGGAAGGAAGTACAGGAACCTCAGGCTCTTGAACAAAATTCCTACACTGAACTGATTCCACAATCTATGGCCTCATATCCAAGGGCTCAACAACTCATGCTCTCAATGTTTATTGTATATTTTTTATTATTATTACTTTCTCACTTTTTGTATTTGCACATCAGTTGTTTGTCTGCTTTAGTAGTGTGAGGTTTTACATGAATTCTTTCGTGTTCTTTATGATTATTGTGAATGTCTGCAAGAAAATGAATCTCAGGGTTGTACAATACTGTGTTAAAGTCTTAGGCACATTTGTACAGCTAGGCTGCCTCATACTTTTGCATAGTACTGTATTTGTCAACATGCAGCAGAGAGTGTAGAAACATAGAAAATAGGTGCAGGAGTAGGCCATTCGGCCCTTCGAGCCTGCACTGCCATTCTGTATGATCATGGCTGATCATCCAACTCAGAACCCTGTACCTGCTTTCTCTCCATACCCCCTGATCCCTTTAGCCACAAGGGCCATATCTAACTTGTGTTGGTGAATCTGGCAGGAGCAAAGGATGTTGGCAATGGTGAGGGTGGAGTGCAGCAGGAGGGATGTGGGACAGGTGTGGAGAAGGAGTGCCAGGTGTGGGGGTGGGGGTAGTGTGGCTACAGAAACACCCAGCCCCGAGACACCAGGCAAGGTCATTTGATTCCAAACAATTGATTTATCGATCAGTAGTATCTCCCTGGTGCTTCCCGCTCCCTCCCCCCTTTGCCCCTCTCCCTGCCCCCTTCCCACTCTCAGTCCACAACAGAGACTCATATCAGAATCAGGTTTTCTCATTACTCACCACACCTCTCCCGCGGCGCTGCACCCTCACCATTTCCAACATCCTTCTCACTCACCAGATTTAAAAATTCACTCTCCACTTCGTGTTGACATACAAGTACTATGCAAAAGTCTTAGGCATCCTCACTACTATAGATATGTGCCCAAGACGTTTGCACTGTACAGTATGTACAGTGATATTAAACCTGATTCTAATTCAGATTCATACCTACAAACGTTTGTTCCCACAAATAGAGCCAGCTGCCCTTCTTTGTCCACTTGTTCTTACCAGTTGTGGGTTTCAAATGCCATTCATTACAATGCTGTGGAATGGTGTGGAATAAATCAAATGATTTATGTGAGGCTTATTAGCTCTGATTTATTAGCTCTGACAGCATCCATGGAGGTAAACAAACAGTCCATGTTTCGGCCCAAGACCCTTCATCAAGACTGGTAAGGAAGGGGGCAGAAGGGTCTCAGCCCAAACCATGACTGTGTATTTCTGTCCATAGATGCTGCCTGACCTGCTGAGTTCCTCCAGTATACCAGAATCAGAATCAGGTTTATTATCACCAGCATCTATGGCAGCAGCAGCTCAATGTAATACATAATATAGAAGGAAAATAATAATAATAAATAAATCAGTTACAGTAAATGTATATTGAATAGATTAAAAATCATGCAAAAACAGAAATAATACATATTTTAAAATGTGAGATCGTGTTCACAGTTCAATGTGCATTTAGGAATCGGATGGCAGAGAGGAAGAAGCTGTTCCGGAGTGCTGGAGGTCCTTAGTAACGGATACAACTTTTCTGAGACACCGCTCTTTGAAGATGTTCTGGGTGCTTTGCAGGCTAGTAACCAAGATGGAGCTGATTAAATTTAGAACACTCTGCAGATTCTGTCGGTCCTGTTCAGTAGCCCCCCCCCCCCCCCCCAATACCAGACAGTGATACTCTCCACGGTACATCTATAGAAGTTTTTGAGTGTATTTGTTGACATACCAAATCTCTTCAAACTCCTAATAAAGTATAGTTGCTGTCTTGCCTTCTTAATGACTGCATCAAGATGATGCAACCAGATTAGGTCCTCAGAGATCGTGCCACCCAAAGTATTTGAAGCTGCTCACTCCCTCCACTTCTGATCCCTCTATGAGGATTGGTATGTGTTCCTTCGTCTTACCCTTCCTGAAGTCCACAATCAGCTCTTTCGTCTTACTGACAGATTGTTGCTGCAACACCACTCCACTAGTTGGCTTATCCTGCTCCTGTACACCCTCTCATCTCCATCTGAGATTCTACCAACAATGGTTGTATCATCAGCAAATTTATAGATGACATTTGAGCTATGCCTAGCCACACGGTCATGGGTATATCAGCGGGCTAAGCACACACCCCTGAGATGCACCAGTGTTGATCGTCAGCGAGGAGGAAATATTCACCGATCCACACAGATTGTGCTCTTCCAGTTAGGAAGTAGAGGATCCAATTTTGAGTGTGATGCTCTGGATTTCCAGGATCTGCAGAATTGCTTGTGTTTCCAAAACCTCTAACGGTTCTGCTTTGATCAATACAGTATTTTGCATATTTGGTATATGCAAACACAAGGTGGTCATTCAGTATTGATTAACTAAACCAAAGTCAATGCAAGAGTAACTCAAGAATTACATGGAACCTAATATAAATACTGACAGTCACAGCAGCCTAGAGACAAACAGAGCACTACAGCACAGAAATAGGCACGTTAGCCCATCTAGTCCATAATGAACTATTACTCTGTCCCATCGATCTCCACGTGGACGATAGCACTCCCATCTATGTATCTATCCAAACTTCTCTTAAACGTTGAAATTTACCTTGTACCCACCACTTCCACTGGCAGTTCCACACTCACATCACCCTCCAAATTAAGTTCCCGTTAAATGTTTCACCTTTCACCTTTAACCCATGACCTCTAGTTCTAATCTCACTCAAACTCAACAGGAAAAGCATGCTTGTAATTACCCTGTCTATACCCTTCAGAGTTTATCAATTCTCCCCTCATTTTCCTACGCTCCAGGGATAAAGTTAACCTTTTTCAAGTCCCGGCAACATCCTTATAAATTTTCACAAGACTCTTTCCTTTGTATTTCTGCTTATTTCCCTCCAACATTCACCCAACCTTACCTGGAGCTGGTCATTGTTTTCAGAAAGGGAGCGGGCAGTGCACATGCTCCTATCTACACTAACAGTGCTGAGTTTGAGAGGATTGAGAGATTCAAGTTCCTAGAGGTGAAGAATGATGAGAGATGACTTGATAGAGTTGAAGATGCTAAGAGGCATAAATAGACTGGATAGCCAGCACCTTTTTCCCAGAGCAGAAAAGGCTAATAAAAGGGAGCATAATTTTAAGGTGTTTGGAGAAAAGTATAGGGAGATGTGAGAGGCAGGTTTTTGTTGTAGTGTGTTTTTTTTTTAAAAAGAGTTGTAGAACACACTGTGCTCCACAACTCTCTCACAAGTCCACCAACCTTCATGTCACCTAAAACACATTTCCCTATATCTCAAGTCCTGAGTCCTGGCAGCATCCTTGTAAGCGTTACCATAATCATTATGTGCCATGCCGTACGATGTGGTCAATTGATCATGGTTGTGGCAATGACCATGATTGGTCTTGCCATTTTTTCTTTCAGAAATGGTTTGCCATTGCCTTCCTCTGGGCAGTGTTTTTACAAGACGGGTGACTGCAGCCATTATCAATACTCTTCGGAGATTGTCGGCCTGGTGTCAGTGATCACATAACCAGGACTTGTGATCTGCACCAGCTGCTCATACGACCATCCACCACCTCCTCCCATGGCTTCACGTGACCCTGATCGGTGGGGGGGTCTAAGTAAATGTTACACCTTGCCTTACACCATCTTTGGTAGAGACGCATCTCCACCCCACCACCCATGTAAACCTACCATATTGAAAAAGCAAAAGAAAACAACACAGATTTGAACCTCTGATTACTCATACACTTGTGATCCGATCAAATATTCAAAGAACCAGTGTGCATTGTCTCCGCTCTGCTGACATTCCATCAGGGACACTCACCGGGCTCGTGCCCATCCTTCCGACGTAGCCTCTCCTTTCGTGATGAAACCACCGACTCCGTCTCAGTCTCATTGTCTAGGTTGTCCTGACTCCCAGCTGCGTTTGCACTGTTGAGAAATACAATACAGACACTGTGAGGCAGAGCTCCCACATTACTGCAATGTCTTTCGGACGGTCAGCATCACAACAGAATATACAGTGGCATGCAAAAGTTTGGGTAGCCCTGGTCAAAATTTCTGTTACTGTGAATAGCTAAGCGAGTAAAAGATGACCTGATTTCCAAAAGGCATAAAGTTAAAGATGACATATTTGTTTAATATTTTAAGCAAGATTACTTTTTTTATTTCCATCTTATACAATTTCAAAATAATAAAAAAGGAAAAGGGCCCAAAGCAAAAGTTTGGACACCCTGCATGGTCAGTACTTAGTAACACCCCTTTGGCAAGTATTACAGCTTGTAAATGCTTTCTGTAGCCAGCTAAGAGTCTTTCAATTCCTTTTGGGGGATTTTTGCCCATTCTTCCTTGCAAAAGGCTTCTAGTTCTGAGAGATTCTTGCGCCATCTTGCATGCACTGCTCTTTTGAGGTCTATCCACAGATTTTCGACGATGTTTAGGTTGGGGGACTGTGAGGGCCATAGCAAAACCTTCAGCTTGCACCTCTTAAGGTAGTCCATTGTTATTTTGAGGTGCATTTAGGGTCATTATCCTGTTGTAGAAGCCATCCTCTTTTCATCTTCAGCTCTTTTTTTTTACAGTGTGATGTTTGCTTCCAAAATTTGCTGGTATTTAATTGAATTCATTCTTCCCTCTACCAGTGAAACGTTCCCCATGCCACTGGCTGAAACACAAGCCCAAAGTATGATCGATCCACCCTCGTATTTAACAGTTGGAGAGGTGTGCTTTTCATGAAATTCTGCACCCTTTTTTATCCAAACGTACCTTTGCTCATTGCAGCCAAAAAGTTCTATTTTAACTTAATGTGTCCATAGAACCTGACTCCAAAATGCATCAGGCTTGTTTAGATGTTCCTTTGCAAAATTCTGACGCTGAATTTTGCGGTGAGGATGCAGGAAAGGTTTTCTTCTGATGTCTCTTCTATGAGGTCATATTTGTGCAGGTGTCACTGCACAGTAGAACAGTGCCCCACCACTCCAGAGTCTGATAAATCTTCCTGAAGTCTTTTGCGTCAAACGGGGGTTTTGATTTGCCTTTCTAGCAATCCTACGAGCAGCTCTCTTGGGAAGTTTTCTTGGTCTTCCGGACCTCTACTTGACCTCCACCGTTCTTGTTAACTGCGATTTCTTAATTACATTATGTACTGAGGAAACGCTTTGCTATCTTCTTATAGCCTTCTCCTGCTTTGTGGGCATCATTTGTTTTAATTTTCAGAGTGCCAGGGAGCTGCTTAAAGGAGCCCATGGCTGCTGATGGTTGAGACAAGGTTTCAGGAGTCAGGGTATTTATAAAGCTTTGAAATTTGCATCACCTGGCCTTTCCTAACAATGATTGTTTACAAGTCATAGCCCTAACAAGCTAATTAAGGTCTGAGACCTTGTTAAAAGTTATTTGAGAGCGCAAATTTCTTGGGGTGCCCAAACTTTTGCACGTGTCCCTTTCCTTCTTTTCACTCTAAAATTGCACAAAACTAAAATAATACACTAATCTTGTTCAAAATGTTGAAAAGAATATTTCATCTTTAACTTTATGACTTTTGGAGATCAGTTCATCTTCTACTCACTTAACTATTCACAGTAACAGAAATTTTGACCAGGGGTGCCCAAACTTTTGCATGCCACTGTAAGCACAGCAGGATTTCCCAGCTGTAGCAAACAATGAGACAAATACTGAGAACATAAAGCACAATTTATTTCTGTACAACCATAAGATATAGGAGCAGAATCAGGCCATTCAGCCCATCAAGTCTGCTCTGCCATTCCATCATGGCTGATCCTGGACCCCCCTCAACCCCATGCACCTGATTTCTCGCTATGTAAGAAAATAAGAAATATGAAATAGAAATAGGAGCAGGAATAGGCCATCCAGCCCATCGAGCCTGCCCCACCATTCGATAAGATCATGGCTGATCTGTCCATAGACTATTTTTGCTGGCGTTTTGATGTTTATCTTTAGAAGCTTTTTGTATGACGCATGGCTCCGGGGTTGAACACCTGATGGGTTTTTTTTCCCCTCACTTTTTCTTGCTTTAGTAGGGTTTTTTCTTCTCTTTTTTGTGTCATCATATTTTGCAATCTTTAATATTGATTTTTTTTCCTTTTGAGACGTCTTAAGTGTTACTTACTTCGATGTATTCTTGTATTTTGGATAATAATAATAACACAAAGATTTGGGAAAAAAAAGACATTTTTAAAAAAAAGTCTGCTCTGCCATTCCATCATGGCTGATCCTGGACCCCCCCCCCCCCCCTCAACCCCATGCACCTGATTTCTCGCTATGTAAGAACATAAGAAATAGGAGCAGGAATAGGCCATCCGGCCAATCGAGCCTGCCCCGCCATTCAATAAGATCATGGCTGATCTGTCCGTAAACTCAGCTCCACCCACCTGCCTTTTCTCCATAACTCTTAATTCCTTTACTACATAAAAACCAATCTAACTGTATCTTAAATATATTTAGTGAAGAAGCTTCAACTGCTTCCCTGGGCAGAGAATTCCACAGATTCACCACTCTCAGGGAAAAACAGTTTCTCCTCATCTCTATCCTAAATCTTTTCCCCTGAATCTTGAGGCAATGACCCCTAGTTCTAGCCTCAATTACCAATGGAAACAACTTTCCTACTTCTATCTTAACTATCCCTTTTAAAACTTTATATGTTTCTATAGGATTCCCTCTCATTCTTCTGAATTCCAGAAAGTATAGTCCCAGACAACTCAACCTCTCCACATAGGTTAACCCCTTCATCCCTGGAATCAACCTGGTGAACCTCTTCTGCACTGCCTCCAAAGCCAGTGTATCCTTCCTCAGGCAACACACACAAAATGCTGGTGGAATGCAGCAGGCCAGGCAGCATCTATGGGAAGAAGTACAGTCAACGTTTCCGGCCAAGACCCTTCGTCAGGACTAACTGAAAGAAAAGATAGTAAGAGATTTGAAAGTGGGGGGGGGGGGGGGAAGGGGGCAATCCAAAATGATAGGAGAAGACAGGAGGGGGAGGGATAAAGCTAAGAGCTGGAAAGCTGATTGGCTAAAGGGATACAGATCTGGAGAAGGGAGAAGATCATGGGATCATGGGAGAGGATAGGGAGAAAGAAAAGGGGAGGGGAGCACCAGTGGGAGATGGAGAACAGGTAAGGAGTGATTGTGAGATGGGCACAGAGAGAGAAAAAGGGGGGGAGGGTAACTTCAGCCACCTCCAATGGGATCCCACTACCAAGCACGTCTCCCCCCCCCCCACTTCCCACAGAGATCGCTCCCTACGCAACTCCCTTGTCCATTCATCCCTCCATCCCTTCCCACCAATCTCTCTCCTGGCACTTATCCTTGTAAGTGGAACAAGTGCTACACCTGCCCTTACACGTCCTCCCTCACCACCATTCAGGGCCCCAGTCCTTCCAGGTGAGGCGACACTTCACCTGTGAGTTGGCTGGTGTGGTATACTGCGTCCGGTGCTCCTGGTGCGGCCTTCTATATATTGGTGAGACCCGATGCAGACTGGGAGACCGTTTTGCTGAACACCTACGCTCGGTCCGCCAGAAAAAGCAGGACCTCCCAGTGGCCACGCATTTTAATTCCACGTCCCATTCCCATTCTGGCCTCCTCTATTGTCAGGATGAGGCCACACTCAGGTTGGAGGAACAACACCTGATATACCGGCTGGGTAGCCTCCAACCTGATGGCATGAACATTGATTTCTCTAACTTCCGTTAATGCCCCTCCTCCCCTTCTTACCCCATCTCTTATTTATTTATTTTCTCCTTTTTTCTCTCTCCGCCCCTCTCATAATCACTCCTTGCCTGCTCTCCATCTCTCTGGTGCTCCCCTCCCTCTTTCTTTCTCCCCAGGCCTCCCTTCCCCTGATCCTTTCCCTTCTCCAGCTGTGCATCCCTTTTGCCAATCACCTTTCCAGCTCTTAGCTTCACCCCCGCCCCCTGTCTTCTCCTATCATTTCGGATTGCCCCCTCCCCCCACTTTCAAATTTCTTAGTATCTTTTCTTTCAGTTAGTCCTGACGAAGGGTCTCGGCCCGAAACATTGGCTGTACTTCTTCCTATAGCTGCTGCCTCCATTGCCTGCGTTCCACCAGCATTTTGTGTGTGTTGCTTGAATTTCCAGCATCTGCAGATTTCCTCATGTTTGCGATATGCTTCCTCAGGTATGGAGACCAGAACTGCACACAGTACTCCAGGTGCAGTCTCACCAATACCCTGTATAGTTGCAGTATGACCTTCCTGCTCGAGTTCAATCCCTCTAGCAATGAAGGCCAACATTCCATTTGCCTTCTTAATAACCTGTTGTACCTGCAAGCCAACTTTTTACGATTCATGGACAAGCACTCCCAAGCCCCTCTGCACAACAGCATGCTGCAATCTTTCACCATTTAAATAATAACCTGCTCTTCTATAACCTTTGATGCCCTGACCAATCAGGAAACAATCAACTTTCGGCTTAAAGATGCCCACAGACTTGGCCTCCACCACAGTCTGTGGCACAGCATTCCACAGATTTACTACTCAGACTAAAAAAAATTCCTCCTTACCTCTGTTCTAAAAAGTCACCCCTCAATTTTGAGACTGTGCCCTCTAGTTTTGGATAGCCCCACCATAGGAAACATCCTCTCCACATCCACCGTATCCAATCCTTTCAACATTCAGTAGGTCCCAATGAGATTTCCCCCTTCCCATTCTTCTAAACTCCAGTGAGTACTCACCCAAAGGTGCCAAACACTCCCCCTTTTTTGCCCATTCTTCCAATTTGCCTAAGTCCTGCTGCAATCACATTGCTTCCTCAACACTACCCACCCCTCCACCTATCTTAATTTCATCTGCAAGCTTTGCCACACAGCCATTAATTCCATTATCTAAATCATTGACAAACAATGTGAAAAGTAGCTGCCCCAAAACTGACTCCTGAGGAACACCACTAGTCACCAGCAGCCAACCAAAAAACAGGCTCCTTCTATTCCCCCTCTTCTGCCTCCTGCCTGTCAGCCATTCCACTGTACATGTCAGTATCTTTCCTGTAATGTCATGGGATTTTTTCCTGTTAAGCTGCCTCATGTATGGACCTTATCATGTAGGCCTCTGTCTTGATAGACCATGGATTTGTGCCTTGGAAAGTTTCCAGGGCACACGCCTGGGCAAGACTGGATGTAGCAAGTGGCAAGTCTCCCCTGTCCATGCCACCAATGTTGTCCAAGGGGAGGGCATTAGGATCCATACAGCTTGGCACCGGTGTCATCGCAGAGCAATGTGTGGTTAAGTGCCTTGCTCAAGGACACACATGCAGCTTCAGCCAAGGCTCGAACTAGCGACCTTCAGATCACTAGATGAACACCTTAACCACTTGGCCACGTGCCATCAAATGTGTTCTGAAAGTTCAAGTAAATGACAACCACTGTTACTTCTCAAAGAATTCTAACAGATTTGTCAGTTAGGCAAGATTTCCCTTTACAGAAACCATGCTGACTTATTTTATCATTGGTCTCCAAGCACCCCGAAACCTCATCCTTAATAATAGACTCCAGCTTATTCCCAACCACTGAGGTTAGGCTAGCTGGCCTATAATTTCTTTTCTTTTGGCTTCCTCCCATTTTAAAGAGTGGAGTGACATTTGCAATCTTCCAGTCCTCTGGGACAATGCCAGAATCAAGTGACTCTTGAAAGATCAAAACCAACACATCCGCTATCTCTTCACAAGCCTCCCTCAGTACTCTGGGATGTAGTCTATGTGAACCAGGAGACTTATCCACCTTATGATCTTTGAGTTTGCCTAGCACTTTTCCCTTTGTAATAGCAATGGCACTCACTCCTGCTCCCTGACACTCATGGACCTCTGGCACACTGCTAGAGTCTTCCATAGAGAAGACTGATAAAAAGTATCCATTAAGTTCATCTGTCATTTCGTTGTTCCCCATTACTACCTCACCAGTTTCCAGTGGTCCAATATCAACTCTCACATCCCTTTTACTCTTTATTTAACTGAAAAAAAACTTCAAGTAGCAAACACAAGGAAATCTGCAGATGCTGGAAATTCAAACAACAACACACACAAAATGCTGGTGGAACACAACAGGCCAGGCAGCATCTATAAGGAGAAGCACTGTCGACGTTTCGGGCCGAGACCCTTCATCAGGATTTAAAGGATCCTGCTTTATATTATCTGCCAGTTTCTCCTCATATTTCATCTTTTCCCTTCCAATAACTTTTTTAGTTGCCTTTTGTTGGATTTTTAAAAGTTTCTCAATCATGCAATTTCCCACTTATTTTTGCCCTTTCCTTGGCTTTTATGCAGTCCTTAACATCCCTTGTTAGCCAGGGTTTCCTACCACTGCCATTTGAGAACAACTTTTGTGGAACATATCTATCCTGTGCCTTGCAAACTATTCCCAGAAACCTCAGCCATCTCTCCTCTGTCATCATCCCCGCCAGTATCCTCCTCCAATCCACCTATTCCATTGATACATGGGTTTGTGTTTCTCCCTCGCAAACTGCAGTATAAATTCAATCATATTATGATCACTGCCACCTATGGGTTCCTTTATATTAAGCTCCCTAATAAGATCTGGGTTTATTACACAACATCCAATCTAAGATAATTTTCCCCCAATTCAGCTCAAGCACAAGCTACTTAAAAAAGCCACCTCGTAGGCATTCAACAAATTCCGATCTGACACTAATCTGATTTTCTCAATCACCTTGCATATTGAAGACCCCCATTACAATTGTGTCATTACCTTTATTACATGCCTTTTCCAGCTCCCTTGTAATCTCAACCCCACATCTTGGCTACTATTTGGAGGCCTACATATGATTCCCATATGTTTTTTTAACCCTTGCAGTTTCTTAATTCCATGCACAAAGATTCAACATTCTCCGACCCTATGTCACCTCTTTCTAAAGATGTAATTCTATCTCTTACCAACAGAGGCACACCACCATCTACACCTTCTTGCCTGTCCTTTCAGTAAAATGTATATCCTTTGATGTTAAGCTCCCAAATATGACCTTCTTTCAACCATGACTCAGTGATGCCCACAGAAGTTATCCTGACCAATCATTAATTGCGCTACGAGTTTGTCAGCCTTATTCCATCACCACCTGGTATGGAGTCACCAATGTACAGGATCAGAAAAGGCCGCAGAGGGTTGTAGACCAAGCCAGCTCCATCACGGACACCTGCCTAGCCCACCATAAAGGACATCTTCAGGAGGTGACGCAAAACAACAGATTCGAGTCCTAATGAACCGTCTTAGCCCAAAACATCGACTGTTCATTCTCCTCCACAGATGTTGCCTGACCTGTTGAGCTCCTGCATCATTTGTGTTGCTGTCTCCCAGGGGAATGGTGAGACTGCTCCATCACCTGTCACAGTACCGCCTGCTCTCCATTCGGAGAATTTCCTGTCGTTATCTCCTCTCCTTACACAATCCCAATTTTGCCTCTTTTAACTTTCCAAGACATATTGTATTTTTGACCCCATATTCTAGGATTTAATATACCCAATAACTTGGACCCAACACAGCTATGAATTCCACAGATTTATCACCTTCTGGTGAATGAAATATCTCCTCATCTCTGTTCTAAAGGGATGTCCTTCTATTTTTCGGCTGTGTCCTTTGTCCTAGACCCTCCACTACTGGCAACATCCTCACCATACCTTTCAGTATCCTGTAGTTCGAAAAGCAATCCCTTCATTCTAAACTCCAGAGAGTACAGGCCCAGAGCAAACAAATGGTCCTCATAAATTAACCCTTTCATTCCTGGGATCATTCTTGTGAACCTCCTCTGGACCCTATCAATGCCAGCTCATACTTTCTTAGATAAGGGGCCCAAAACTGCTCACAGTACTCCAAGTGCAGTCTGAGCAGTGCCTTATAAAGCCAACCTTGCTGTTATATTCTAGTCCTCAGATAATACAAAGATCGGTGGAGGGGCAGGTAGTGGTGGGGAAACAGGCTGCAGAAGGACTGACAGATGAGGAGAATGGGCAAGAAAGTGGCGAATGAAATACAATGTTGAAAAATGCATGGTCATGCACTTTGGTAGAAGAAATAAATGTGCAGACTAACGGGGAATGTTAGAACGGGAAGAAAATCCAAAAATCTGAGCTGGAAAGGTACTTGGGAGTCCTTGTGCGTAAAGAAAAGATGTGCTGGCATTGGAGAGGGTTCAGAGGAGGCTCACAGGAATGATTCCAGGAAATCATACAAGGAACATTTGATTGGTCCGCGAATTTGGAAGGTTGAGGGGGAATCTCACTGAAACCTTTCGAATGTTGAAAGGCCTAGACTAAGTAGATGTGGAAAGGATGCTCCCCATGTTGGGAGAGACTAGGATAAGAGGGCACGTCCTCAGGATAGTGGGACATCCATTTAAAATAGAGATTTAGAGAAACTTCTTTAGCCAGAGGGTGGTGAATTTGTGGAATTTATTGCCACAGGCAGCTTTGGAGGCCAGGTCATTGGGTATTTAAAGCAGAGCCTGATCGGTTCTTGATTGGACATGGCATCAAAGTTTACAGGGAGAAGGCTGGGGCATGGGGCAGAGGAGGGGAAAAAAAGGATCAGCCATGATTGAATGGCAGATCAGACTCGATGGGCCAAATAGCCTCATTCTACCCCTATGTCTTATGGTCTTCAGTGTGAAAGACTCTTGCAGTATGATAGAAATTTGAGTGTGTCAGGGGGCGGACGTGAGTGTAATTGCTATTAATATGGAAAAGGTGCTTGGCAAACTGATAGGTCTGGAGCAGGGGGTCGGCAACCCGTGGCTCTGGAGCCGCATGCGACTCTTTCATCTCTGTGCTGCGGCTCCCTGTGGCTTTGGAAAATTTGTGGCTTTACTGCAGAAGTCGCTGGACAGAAAGCTGCTGACTTTTCACTGCATCTTGCACCAAGAGGCACTGTGCGCTCAAACATTTCCTCCGGAATGCACAGAAGTAATGGATGTTGTCATTCAGATTGTCAATAAAATAATGGCAAAAAGTTTAAATCACCGTCAATTCCGTTTGTTACTGGACGAGCTGGAAAGCGCATATTCTGATCTCCTGCTGCACAACAAAGTCCAGTGGCTGTCCAGAGGGGAGGTGCTGAAACGCTTTGTCGCGTGTCTGGAAGAAGTGAAAACTTTCCTGGGCAGCAAAGGGCTCACCTTTCCTGAGCTGGAACAGCCGGAGTGGCTGGAAAAGCTACACCTCATGGTAGACATGACAGCGCACCTGAACACGCTGAACACAGCTCTTCAAGGGAAAGGACGCACAGCCCTACACATGTTGGAGGATGTTTTGACATTCGAGCGCAAGTTGACAGTGCTTGCCAGAGATTTACAGAAAGGCACATTGTCTCACTTCCCCAATTTGAGAGAGTTCAAACAAGGTCACGACATGATAAATTCGGAGTATTTACATTCTGCAATCATCGCAATGCAAACATCGTTTGGGAAACGCTTCTGTGAGTTCAGAGAGGAAAAACACACATTATCCTTCCCGGTCACTCCCCTAAGCATCGATCCATCCCTACTGAATACGACTGCATTGGCAGGTGTGAGTCAACCTGATCTTGAGATGGAACTGGCCGACATAGCCGACAAAAACATATGGGTGTCCAAGTTTAGACGCTTGACAGCAGACCTTGAAGATGTTGCCTGTCAGAAGGCCGTTCTTGCTCAGAATCACAAATGGAATGATATTGAAAACCTCCTCAAACCGGACAAACTTGTGTTCGAAACATGGAATGCTATCCCCGACATTTATGTAAACATTAAAAAGTATGCGCTTGGAGTCCTGTCGATCTTTGGATCCACATATGTATGTGAGCAGGTGTTCTCCAACATGAACTTTATTAAAAACAAACATCGCGCACGCCTCACAGATGACAGCTTACGATCCTGTGTAAAGATGAAGGTGGCGTCATACAGCCCTGATGTGCAGACGCTGTGCGCTGAGGTCCAGGAGCAGAAATCCCATTAACCAAGTATGATAAGTATTTTAATTGCCTATTATTTTACGTATATTCATATTTTTTCATTGTTCAGTGAAATAGTCCTTTTATTTTTCAGGTTGACAGCTGGCTGACGTTATTTTTGGTTTGCTGCTGGCGGAAAATTTAAGTTCGGCGTTTTTCATTAATACAAGAAGGACTCAAATAGACGTTGAGTATTTTACTTAAAAGTAACCTTCAACCCAACGTCTTTTTTTCGGAGTTCAAAATGTTTTTGTTGCATGCAGAAATGTAATTTCGTTTTCTCTGCAGGAGTTCATCAATTTCATAAATGCAACACATTATAGTTTGTTTATACATAGCATAAAGGCAAAACAAAACGTTGTATGCAGTGTTATTTCATTTTAAATGTCAAACGGGTTTTGTGGCTCCCAGTGTTTTCTTTTCTGTGGGAAACGGGTCCAAATGGCTCTTTCAGTGGTAAAGGTTGCTGACCCCTGGTCTGGAGGTAGATAAGTCACTTGGACCTGATGGACTACAGTCCAGGATTCTGAAAGAGGAAGCTGAAGAGATTGTAGAAGCATTAGTAGTGATCTTTCAAGAATGACTAGTTTCTGGAATGGTTCCTGAGGACCGGAAAATTGTTCAGTCTGACTTCAACAGATGGGAAGATGTTTGAGTCCATTATTAAGGATGGGGTTTTGGGGTACTTGGAGGCACATGATAAAATAGGCTAAAGTCAACATGGTTTCCGTAAGCAGAGATCATGCCTGACAAATCTGTTGGAATTTGTTGAAATAACAAGCAGGATAGACAGAGGAGTCAGTAATGTTGCTTCCTTGGATTTTCCAAATGGATGTGACAATGTGCTGCACATGAGGCTGCTAAACAGGACAAAAGCCCATGTAATTACAGGAAAGATACCAGCGTGGAGAGAAGACTGGCTGATTGGCAGGAGGTACAGTGTGCCGTTAAAGGGGACCTTCTCTTGCGGATGCCGGCCGCAGAGTTCATTGTTGGGGCCACTTCTTTTAACACTGTATGGCAACAAGCTGGATGACGGAATTGATGGGAAAGGAGTGACAGATGGAATACATTGCATGGTCATGCACTTTGGCGGAAGGAATAGAGGTGTAGATTATTTACCAAATGGGGAGAAAGTCGGGTCAAACCAACCTGGCAGTCCTCGTGCAGGATTGCCTAAAGGTTGACTTGCAGGTTGAGTATGGTAAGGAGGGCAAATGCAATGTTAGCATTCATTTGGAGAGGGCTAGAACACAAGGGCAAGGACGTGATCCTGAGCCTTCGATGAAACTGCACTCAGACCACTGTGAGCAGTTTTGTCCCTTATCTAAGAAAGGAGGTGTTGCATGTAGAGGGGGTTCATTGCGGATACCTTGGGAATGAAATGATTAATGCATGAGGAGCATTTGATAGCTCTGTGCCTGTACCTGAGGGATTTTAGAATGAGGAGGGGGATCCCATCGAAACAGATCCGCCATGATGAATGGCACAGCAGACTTGATGGGCTGAATGGCCTAATTCTGCTCCTGTGACTTACTGTCTCTCAAAATGAATGTTAAAATCACATTTGCCTTCCTTACCACTGAGTCAACCTGCGAATTAACCTTTTGGGATTGCTGACCGAGTTCCCAACTACTATATTCAGTACTCTGGCTGATGAGGGTCGGAAAGCTTAATGCCTTCGTCACCACCCCAACTACCTTAGACACCGCTTTTAGTGAACTAGGTACTTGCGCCCCGAGGTGGGAAGAGAAATCCGGAAGTTTATTGTGGATTTTGAAAGGCACTGAAGCAACTGCTAAAATTGCAGGAACTCTTGCCTGCTGGGGTAGAAGTGAAGCAACTCTGAGGAACAGCAGAAGTGAAAGACTGTCCCAGAAAACAACC
This sequence comes from Hypanus sabinus, assembly GCF_030144855.1. Taxonomy (NCBI): domain Eukaryota; kingdom Metazoa; phylum Chordata; class Chondrichthyes; order Myliobatiformes; family Dasyatidae; genus Hypanus; species Hypanus sabinus. Next base: position 10,975,823 of record NC_082707.1, on the reverse strand, counting down.
GAGTGTTAAATGTCAGCTCAGTGACCCCTGGTGGTGGCAGCCAGCCCTTGCAAGATCCGCAGCAGAATTTGAATCAGGTTCATTATCACTGCCACATGCTGTGAAATTTGCAGCTTTGTGCAGGGCAGCAGCACAGTCCAGTATGGGTGGCAGGGTGGAAACACGTCTCTACCAAAGGAACTGTAAGCCCTGTCTTCCCTCTGCTAGCCTGCAAGCTACCCTTGGGAAAGGTGTAGCACCTGCTTAGCCCCCAATCAGGGTCACGTGAAGCCACAGGAGCAGGTGGTGGACGTTCGTACGATCAGCCGGTGCACATCACATGTCCTGGTTATGCGACCACTGACACCAGGCAGACAATCTCTGAAAAGTATTGATAATGGCTGGGGTCACCCATCTTGTAAAGACACTGTCCAGAAGAAGGCAATGGCAAACCATTTCTGTAAGAAAAATTTGCCAAGAACAACCATGGGCACCATGAGCCCCTACGTCATACGACACGGTACATCATGGTGATAGTGAGGGCCGTGCAGTACATTTAGTGGAAAAAAAGAGCAAAAATAGTGAGTAGAGGGTAGAGTTCATGAGCTGTTTCTAAAATGTCGAGCGTGTGTCTTCAGGCTCCTGTACTGCTTCCCTGATGGTAGCAATGAGAAGAGGGCACGTCCTGGATGGTGAGGGTCCTCAATAATGGAGGCATCACCTTTTGAGGATGTCCTCAGGGGTGGGGACGCTAGTGCCCGTGATGGAGCAGGCTGAGATATCACTGACTTAAACTGCTGAGTAGATTCAGGGGGAGATAGTAGAATGCTTAACAGCAAAGTCTTCTTCAAAGGTGTTGAGGGAGACGAGCCAAATTGAGGGAATAGGGACCAGCTCAGGAGGACATCTGGTCAGCGCAGGTGAATAGTTTTTCCACACGGTACAACTCAATCAGTATTTGTAGGGAAGTCAGGTGAGAGGGTAGATTTCATGCAAAGAAGATTTAAAAATCAGCTTCACTTTTCACATGAACATCGAAACCTACAGTGAAATGTGACATTTACGTCAACGACCAACACAAACTGAGGATGTGCTGGGGGCAGACCGCCAGTGTCAGCATGGTTCTAGCGCCAGCATAGCCTGCCCAACAGCTCGTTAACCCTAACCCACAATGTGGGAGAAAACCGGAGCCCCTGGAGCAACTCCACGGGGAGAACGTGCAAACTGCAGACGACGGTGGGAACGGAACCCTGAATGCCGTTGCTGTAAAGCATTGTGCAGCCATGCTGCCTGGCAAAGGATCAGCTGTGATCTCACAAAATGGCAGGGCAGACTCCAGCAACCTAAAGCTCATTCTCCTCGGTGCCTGACCCTGGGACTGCTCACTGAATCGAAAATTCCTCCTGACCCCCAAAAATATTGAAGAGGCAGTTTCGTCAGTAACATAATAAGATAAAAGGAGGCTTTGTAACGACAGACACAAAGCACCTCCTTCAGCAGAACTACACTCTTGACTAATCCAATAATGAAAGGTATTAACCAGCCACCATGCAGAGCGGTGAATTCCTACAGCTGACCTCACAACAGCAGCAGAGTCCGGGGAGTTGGGGAGAGGAGAACTTCCAGTCCCTGACTTGCAGAAAGCAGCAGGAACAGAATTTGGGTCTGTTGGTGCCAGCAGCATCGTGACACTTGTGGGCTACCTCAGCACATCCTCGGGCTCCGCTGCTCGTTGGGATAAAACAATACATTGTGGCGACCCACTTTCTGCGCAGGCGAACCGGCTCACAAATAGCCAGCGCGCCGGGGGAGACTTTGGTAATGCACCTCTGACGTCATTCCTGCCAGGAGCGGGCGGGCGCTAGGGATTTAAATGCCAGCGCCGCAAAGTTTGAATAAACTAGTCTCGAAACGACTTACTGACTGCGTGTCGTTATTTAAGCGCTGTGTGTAGCACATCGCTACAACATTTCATTATACACTCAGTGGCCACTTTGTCAGGTACGTTTCCGCCTTGATCTAACTGGCCAATCATGTGGCAGCAACTCAATGCATCAAAGCATGCAGACATGGTCAAGAGGTTCAGTTGCTGCTCACACCAAACATCAGAATATGATAGGTGAAGCCGCATGCCCTCACCTGTCACCTTCCAGCTTGTCCTCCCCCCCTCCCCCACACCTTCTTATTCTGCCATCTTCCCTCTTCTTTTCCAGTCCTGATGAATGACTTTGGCCTGATACATCGACTGTTTATTCATTTAGAAATGTGATCCAAGTGGCTTGCCCTTAAAATTCCTTTGGTAGAGATGTGTCTCCACCCAAGTGGCCAATATTTATCTACGGGAGGAAACTTGACAAAACACACACAATGCAAGCTCCACACAGACTGAGCCGAGGTCAGGATTGAACCTGGGACCCTGCAGTCATGAGGCAGTAGCTCTACTATCTGTGCCACTGAGTCACCCACCGTTGTGGGGAAATTCAGCTCAGGGCTTACCCCTAGTGAAATCTGGAAACGCTGAGCAAAGTTCAGACGGCACTAAATGACGACTCTTTATTTACATCTTCAGAAACAGCTCCATTTCCATCCTTAATACCTCTATTTTTCCCTTTCAGGGTTCTTTTGAAGACCCTGACCCGGAGTTATACGCTGACTTTGGTTCTTTGTGGGAGTGGGACCCGTTCTCGGGGTTTCAGGACACCAAGGGTCCAGACTGAGAGTCCAGCTTGGATTTGGAAGCCGAAGAGCTCAGGGCTCTGGTGTCATCGGCAGAGTCTGAAAATCTACAGCTGTGTGTCCAAAGACCCAGCATCTTTCAGACCTTTGGGCACAGAGCTTGGAAAAAGCAGCTTAACGGACTTTTAACATCGTAAACCAGCGAGTAGTTTGTTAGGTCTCCCTGCTCACTGGGAAAATCAGAGACACCTCCTTCTCCCTTATTAGGGGGAGAGAGAGAGCCTGTGGTATGTTGAATGCCGGGTAAAACACAAAGTCTTTGGGGTAACTGCAAGTCTGTGTCTTTGCTACTGCTCGGCTCACGCTTGGTGGCGAGTACAGATGCTTTTTTTTGCTAGTATGGGGAGGGGGGGATCATTGCTTGCTGCCACTTATGTGTGGGAGGGAGGGGAGCTGGGGGGGACTTTGGGGTTTGTACATTTAACTATCGTTCATTCTCTGGGGCACTTGTCTGTTCTCGTGGATGTTTGCAAAGAGAAAGCATTTCAGGATGTATATAAGACCATAAGATATGGGAGGAGAAGTAGACCATTCAGCCCATCGAGTTTATTCTGCCATTCAATCATGGGCAGATCCAATTCTTGCAGTCATCCTCATTCCACTGCTTTCAGCCCATACCCTTTGATGCCCTGGCTATTGTATACATTTCTCTGACATTAAATTGGATCTTTGAACCCCACCCCCCCCCCCCCAGCAGCAATTAAGAAATATTTTCTGTAAATGGCTCTTGATACTGGTTCAATTCTAAACCTGATACATTTTTGTTACAAACACACAGATTAACAGGAATCAGTTCAAGGAAGCAGTATCCATCTCTAAGGACCTTTGTCATTCAGAACGTGCCTTGTTCTCTTTACCACCATCAGGGAGAAGCTACAGAAGCCAAACTTAATTTCTTCCCCTCCACCATCAGATTTCTGAATGGTCCATGAGCCCATCAACACTACTTATTTAATCTTTTTTTTATTACTATATATTATGAAATATATAGTGTAAGACCATATGACATAGGAGCAGAATTAGGCCATTCAGTCCACCATTCCATCATGGCTGATTTATTTTCTCTTTCAATCCCATTCTTCTGCCTTCTCCCTGTACCTTTCGATGGCCTGACTAATCAAGAACCTCAAAGTTAAAGCTCAAAGTAAATTTATTATCTAAGTACATATATGTCACTATATACTACCCTGAGATTCATTTCCTTGTGGGCGTTCTCACTAAATACAATAGAATCAATGACAAATCACACATCACAAAGACAGGAAAACAACCAGTGTGCAAAAGCCAACAAACTATAAAAATACAAAAAGAAAAAATAATAATAAATAAATAAGCAATAAGTATCAAGAACATGAATTGTAGAGTCCTTAAAAATGATTCCAAACTCTGCTTTAAATATAACCAGTGACTTGGACTCCACAGTTGACTATCACAATGAATTCCACAGACTCACTACCCTCTGGTGAAAGAAACTCCTCCTCATCTCTATTCTAAAGGGACATCCTTGCCTTGACGCTGTGCTCTCCGGTCCTAGACTCCCCAACTATTTGAAAAATCCTCTCCACATCCACTCTATTCAAGCTTTTCATTATTCGATAGGTTTCAATGAGAACCCATCTCATTATTCTAAATTCCAGTGAGTCACCCAGAGCCATCAGACGCTCTTCATACGTTAACTTTTTCATCCCCGAGATCATTCTCCTCTGGACCCTCTCCAATCATAGTAGATCATTTCTCAGATAAGGGGCCCAAAACTGCTCAGAATATTGCAAATGTGGTCTGACTAATGGCTTATAAAACCACAGCTTTATTTTATGTCTTTGCTGCTGCAAAACAACAAATCTCAGGTGATATTTCAGGATAATCATTGGCTCATTGAATGTTGGAACTGGTTCAAGAGGGTGAACAACGTCCTCCTACCGCATGCCAGAGTCGGCCCTCTTAACACAGAGCACACTTCCCAATGTACTTACTGGAAGGAGGGGGGTCTTGAGTCTCCGATTCCTCCCGTCCTCTCGATGGGGGGCGGCAGATCTGACTGGGTGTCCGCGCACATGGATCCCGAGTCCGAGTGGGAACCCTCGGCTGACACCAGCTGCAAGAGAGGAGAAGCACAGGACAATAAAGCTCGGAGCTGACCGGAGGATGTTGCAACGTTCAACGGTGTTTTGGAGCTGCTCCTCAAAATGGTGCAAGGTGACCTAGGCGACACACACAAGATGATGGAGGAACCCCTTCTGGCAGGCAAGCAGCGTCTGTGGAAATGAATAAGCGATTGACGTTTCAGGCCAAGACCCTTCTTTAGGGCTGATTACCTATGTGTGTCAAATTGCACATTGACATTGCAAAAAATGACAAACCATACAGTGAAGTGTGCTGTACTGTGTGTAAGCGACCAGCAGTCTTAGGATAGTGCCAGGGGCGCAGTAAAATGCCAGAGGGCAAGAATACTGTGTGTGATAGCCTTCAAATTGACTTTTATTTACAAAGAACCCACTAAATCACATCCCAATCTTTAAGTGCTAACCATGACACATTTATTGCACACACGGCATGGTGGCATAATGGCAAAGTTGTGTATTTAATATCCAGACACGCATTCACTGAGCCAGAGACAGAAGTTCAAACCAGCCAGATTAGGAAGGTACGTATTTAAATTCAGGTAATTAGTAACGTCAAGGTTACAATGGTCACATAAAGGTTAAAGATTAACTTTGTTTGCAACATAAGAGTCTTAGAAAACTACAGCGCAGAAACAAGCCCTTCGGCCTGTGAAGTCCATGCTGAACCATTTAAGCAGCCTAGTCCCATCGACCTGCACTCACACCATAGCCCTGCATACCCCTCACGCCCATGTACTGATCCAAACATCTCTTCAACGGTGAAATTAAAATTGCATCCACGTCCCGCTGGTAGTTCATTCCATACTCTGTGTGAAGAAGTTTCCCTTCATGTTCCCCTTAAATATTTCACCTTTCACACAAACTATCATCTCTCGCTTTAGACTCACCCAACCTCAGTGGAAAAATCTTGCTTGCATCTACCCCATCTATATCCCTTATAATTTTGTATACGTCTGTCAAATCTCCCCTCAATCTTCTACATTTTTAGGGAATAAAGTCCTCAGTCTTCCAGATCCATCCTTGTAAATTTTCTTGGTACTCTTTCAATTTTATTTACTTCTTTCCTGCAGGTAGGTGACCAAAACTGCATACAATACTCCAAATTAGGCCTCACCAACATCTTACACAACTTCAACATAACATCCCATCTCCTGTGCTCAATATACTTCAGTACTAAGGTGGCTGATGGGGTGCCGAAAGCTTACATTACGAGCTGATCTACTTGTGATGCCACTTTCAATAAACATCAAAACAGTGAAATGTATCATTTACATCAACAACCAACACCGTCTGAGGTTTCTGTTGGGGGCAGCCATGCTTTGTGGTGCTTCGGGAGGCAACCTTGCTGTTTCTGTTTTACGAGGTCAAGTCGCTAGCTCAACGCTCAACTCAGCATGGTTGGAATGTGTGCAAGGAGCTGGTCAAATTCGAGCCGGACCACTTGGCCCAAAGTCCGGTGCGGATGCCCACAACTTATTAACCCTAATCAGTACGTCTTTGGAGTGCGGAAGGCAATCCACAGCACCCGACAAAAACCCACACGGTCAAGGGGAGACATACAGACATCAGCGGAATGGAACCCGGATTATCCTAACGATGGTGCTGTAAGGTGTAACCACTGTGCTACCGTGCCCCCCCCCCCCCCGCCGCCACCCCCACAGTTTGTAAGTGTGGTTAAATTAATGATCGGCTTACATAAGCCTGCATATGTGAAACAAGCTGAAATATCACTGCTGTACCAAGCTAGCCAACATCTCGTATCCGCCTCTCATGGTCCCAGACACATTCTACAACGCTGAAATTGAAATGAGTGAAATTACTGGTAGATATAAAACAGCTTCTTTACTTGACAAAACCAGGTACAGCAGGCATCATACGGAGATGCTTTCAGTGGAAAGGTCTGCTGGCACAACGTGGGGCTCGATATTTTATATGCCAAACATCAAAGGACAACTCCATATTTATTACGTACGGACAATGCTTTCTTTGAAACTACTTCATGCCTCCTGATTCGTGTCCAAATCACAGACGTCAGCATCATTTGCAGTGGGACTCACGGCTTTTAAATCCACAATACACTTACTTGGTATTTTATCTGCTAAACTTAAAGGACAATTCCATATTACAAAGTACACACAATGCTTTCTTTGAATCTGCATACAAACTTCACACCTCCCTCTTTGCATACACACCATAGACATCCAAGTAAATTTTAATCAGCATTGACTGGTCTGAGATTCACAGCTTTTAGGAACCCATTGTTCAGACGGGCACTCCAAATAAAATTCACAACACATATTCAAAGGGAGAAGACCGGTAGCTAAAGCCATTTGCTAAATGTAAATGACCGAAACCCAAAAAAATCACTGTAACATGCACACTCAGAAAAGCTGATGCCTGTGAGGGGGATGGAGAGTTGGACTATTCACATCTATACTCACGTCCTTCTACAGATGCGCAGTAGAGAGCATTCTACCATGCTGCATCACTGCATGGTCCGGAAAGTGTGCTGCAACAGACAGCAAAGCTCTACAATGGGTAGTCAAAACTGTCCAAATCATCGCTGGCACCAGTCTACCCACCATCAAGGACATATGTACAGAAAAGAGATGGAAAAGGACTGGTAACATCATGAAGGATCCCACCCACCCTGCTCATGGACTGTTTATCCCTCTCCCATCAGGGAGGAGACTACGTGGCATCCACACCAGGACCACCAGACTCAAAAACAGTTACTTTCCCCAAGCAGTGAGGCCGATCTACACTTGCACCTATTAACCAACCCAGTGCAACCACCAACCGTCACTACTTCATCATTTCCTGTCAGAGTCACCTTATGTACAGACACTCCTGGGCCTACTGTCACTTAATGGACATGCAATCAAACCATGTACAGTATTGTGCAAAAGTCTTAGGCACATATACATAGCTAGGGTGCCTAAGACTTCTGAACAGTACTGTATTTGTCAACATAGAGGAGAGAGTGTATTTGTAAACCTGGCAGGAGCAAAGCATGTTGGGAATGGTGAGGGTGAAGTGCCAAGGGAAGAGTGTGGGACAGGGGCAGAGAAGGATGCCAGGCTGGCAGCAGTACAGTGTGATACCTACCATTACGACAGTACAGTGCAAAAGTCAGGCACCTTGGCTATATTATTTTATTGCGCTTTTCTATAATTGTGTTCTTTATCTTTTGCGGATTTTTTTTGTGCTGCATCAGATCTGGAATTGCGATTATTTCATTCTCCATTACACATATACTGGAAATGACATTAAATAATCTTAAACAAATAAAAATGTAAAATAAAGACTGCAGATGCTGGAAACCCAAAACAAAAACAGAAATTAATGGAAATACTCAAATAGGTCAGGCAGCATCTATGGAGAGAGAAGCATTTGCCATCATTTCATGTCTGAGATACTTGATCCCAACTGGAATAGAGATAAAGTAGCAGAGAAGGGCGAGGGAGGAAAGAATGAGAGGGGTAGTGGTGGGGGGGGGGGGGGGGGGATGGAATCTTTCTGAAACCCACCAAATACTAAAAGGCTTAGATAAAGTGGATGGAGAGGGTGTTTCTCATAATGGAAGAGCCTTGGACCAGAGGACACAGAGTCAGAAATCAAGGACGACCTTTAGAACAGAGATGGGGAGGAATTTCTTCAGCCAGAGAATAGTGAATCTGTGGGATTCACTGCCAATGGGTAGATTTAAAGCAGAAGTTGATAGGCTCTTGATGAATTAGGGTGTCAAAGGTTATGGGTGGAATGCAGGAAAATGGGGTGAAGAGGAAAAATAAATCAGCCATGATTGAATGATGGAGAAGGCTCGATAGGGCGACTGGCCTAATTCCTACGTCTTATAGTCCTTGTCCATCCCTGACATGATGTTGCCAGATTTCACTAGGCTGCAGTCAATAGCCAGGACTCCTGGGGTAGGCCTCTCCCACCTGTACACCACAGAATGTGATGGTTGATCTGAACGGCAAGACAAGCTGTTCACTGTATCTCAGTACATGTGACAATGAAAATGGACAGGCAGGGAATGGAGAGGTATAGATCATATAGTGGCAGAAAGGTTTACTTTAACATGGTATCACCATCTGCCCAAAAGTCATGGGTCAAAGGGACTTCACCTGTCTGCACTGTTGGCTGTTCCATATTCTACAGATGGCTGACTGACACAAAGAACTTACAACAGACTGCAAATATACAAATATTATTAAATAATGTCATTTTACTGACACCTCAATGCTCAAACTTACCAATCAGTCATGTTTTGAAGAATACCATGGTCAACAGTGCATCTGGTCGAACTCGAGGACCATTCTATAACAATGGGGTAGAAGCTGTCCCTGAGCCAGGTGGTGAGTGTTAGTTTTAGTTTAGAGATACAGCAGTATCTGTACGTCTTTGGACGGCGGAGGACACCGGAGCACCCAGAGGAAACCCATGTGGTCACAGGATGAACCAACACACTGGCGGAGTTGAACCCAATCTCTGTAAAGTGTTACACTAACTGCTATGGTATCATGTGCTCTCCCTGAACATGCTACGACACCTCTGGCTTCTGGTGGTCTCTGAGCAGGACCTACCCATGTAAATGTTTAACTTAGAGATACAGCACGGTAATGGGCCCTTCTGGTCCAACAAACTTATGCCATCCAATAACACTCGTGTGACTTATTAACTAACCCATCTGTGTTTGGACAGTGGGAGGAAACCGGAGCACCCAGAGGTAACCCACACAGACAGACAGACATACTATCCCAGAGGGAAATTGGGTTTTGGTACAGTCACACCAACCAAGAACCAAAAATAGTCATGGGGCGTATGTACAAACTCCTTACAGACAGTGGCGGTTGCTGGCAAATAGCGATACACTAACCAGTAACCAGTACCAGATACACTAACTGTCCCACTGCGCTTCACTTCTTCAGATATTATAAAGTTGAATTGTGAACAAGGTGAAGCTAGAAAGAGCATTAGAAGCTGGGCTCAGGTGAGTTTAAACGGAGCAGGATTTCTAAACAATCCAAGAAAGATCCCTGAACAATCCAAGAACACATTCCCAGAGCCAAAGAAACTGGGCGCTGGTGAGTTTAAAGGGAGCAGGATTTCTGAACAATCTGAGAACAGATTCTCAGAGTTGGAGATAGCACAGGGAAGGTGCTGGAGATGAGGGACTTCAGTCATGTAGGTTGACTTGGAGATGGAGTTGTTCTGAAAGTTCAAATGAGCATCCAAAATTAAGATGAGGTCTGATAGATACAGGACACAGACTTAGACAGAGAAGCAAAGGAGTGAGGCCTTTCGTTTACAGTCCACAAGACCATTAGACACAGAAGCAGAATTAGGCCATTCAGCCCATTCAGTTGCTCTGCTATGCCCGGTGACTCCCCTCATCTCCGAATTAATTCAAAAGCGTATCTACTTTGTACAAATTGCCAGCTTACGTAATCTATACTTGAAACAATACAAATGATTTGGAGTATCCTCTTGTAAAAAGAAATAGACCATAAGACCACAAGTGAGCAGAATTAGGCTATTCTGTCATGATTTATTATCTCTTTTAACCCCATTCTCCAGCTTTCTCCCCATTACCTTTGATGCTCTTCCTAATCAACAACCCGTAAACCTCGGCCAATGACCTGGCCTCCACAACTAAATTCCACAGATTCACCATCCTCAAGCTAATGAAATTCCTCCTTTTCTCTGTTCCTTCTATACTGAGACTACAGCCTGTGGCCCTAGACTCCACCACTGTAGGAGACATCCTCTCAACATCCACTCTATCTAGGCCAGGGGTACTCAACCTGGGGTCCACCAAACCCTGACTTAATCATATTAGTGCATGACATAAAAACATTTGGGAACCCCTCATCTAGACTTTTCTATAATCGACAGGTTTCAATGAGATTCCACCCCCCACCCCCCAATCATCTAAACTCCAGCAAGTACAGACTCAAAGCCATCAAATGCTCCTCGTGCATTTTCATACTCTGCATCATTCTTGTGAATGACCCTCCCAGATGCCCACACAACCTTTCTTAGATAAGGGGCCCAAAATTACTCCCCAATACGCAAGTGTGGTCTGACTGATGCCCACAGGGATGACTGTAAAATCCAGGAACGTTCACTGTTTTAAACTCACTTTTCACAGTGCAGCATTGTGATCTGGCCCGAAAGGGATTGGAAACAGCTGCAATGGCAGCTTCCAAAAGAAATCTGATAATAAGCTAGAGGGAAAAGCATTAGAAGGAGAGGTGGAAAGAGGCAGAAAATTGATTGATTGGCTCTCTCTGAGAGCCAACACTGACTTGATAGGGCCATATGGCTTCCTTGTGTGCAGAATTGTTCCGTGATTTATATCTTCTGCCTTTGACAAACATCTGCTGATTAACTCGCAGTTCCTGTTCAGATGTACTCGCTTACCTATCTTGGCTTCCAGCCCAAAAACGCCTCAAACCAAAAGTTCTCATCCCTGTTCGAACAAACCCCCCTGTGATTGGCTCCTCCCTCTTTCTGCTCTGAACTCCTCCCCGTTTCTGGTTCCATGCTCTCCCCTGATTTAACAGTACAGTTCAAAGTAAACCTATCAAAGTACCTATATGTCATCATTTACCACCCTGAGATCCATTTTCTTGAGGGCATTCACAGTGAATACAAAGGAACACAAAAGAATCAATGAAAAACCCACTCAAGAAAGGACAAAGAATCAATGTGCAAATGACTACAAACTGCAAATAAGATGATGCCTTGGCCTGAAATGTTGGCCGTTTACTCCTTTCCAGAGATGCTGCCTGACATGCCGAGTTCCTGCAGCATTTTGTGTGTGTTGCTCTGGATTTCCAGCATCTGCAGCATCTCTTGTGTTAAAGATTAGCTTTATCTGCCGCACGTACATCGAAATATACAGTGAAACGAGTCATTTGCATCAAAACCAATGCAGCCCGAGGACGTGCTGGGAGCAGCCCCCAAGTGTCACAGGGTTTCCATCACCAACACAGCATTCCCACAACTTACTCACCCTAACCCATGTCTTTGGAATGTGGGAGGAAACTGGAGCACCTGAAGGAAACCCATAATTTCCCACCTCCTTCCTCTTACCTCACTGTCCTCTCCTATCAAACTCCTCCTTCTTCAGCCCTTTACCTCTTTCACCTGTCACCTCCCAGTTTTACCCTTCACACAACACCCCCCCCCACCTGGTTTCAACTATAACCCACCAGCTTGTACTCCTTTTCTCTCCCCCCCCCACCTTCTTATCCTAGATTCCGCCTCCTTCCCTTCCAGTACTGATGACAGTCCACAGTCCAAAACCTTGACTATTTATTCCTCTCCATAGATGCTGCCTGACCCGCTGAACTCCTCCAGCATTTTGTGTGTGTCACTCGAGATTTCCAGCATCGATGGAACCTCTTGCTTCTCAGAGTTAGAAAGCAGGGGGTGCTGGTTCAAGGTTGGTTCTCAGAATGGAGGCCAGCGTCTCATTGTGTCCCTCAGGGGTTGGTGTTGGGACCCTTGACATTAAGTTATTTACACCAATAAACCGGATGGGGATGCACAAGGCTCGATCAGCAATCTGCAGATGACACACAATTAGGAAGTGTTGTTGATGGTGAAGAAGATCATCAGGGGGATCTTGATCAGTTAGGGTAATGGGCCAGGGAGTGGCAAATGGATTCCTATATGGGTAGGTATGAGGTGATGCATTTTGGAAAGTCACACCATCATGGGACTTTGAATTATAGGCACTATGGATTAATGGAACAGAGAGATCGAAGAGTACAAGTACAAATTTAATTGAAAGTGACAGGCTGGACTTCATCAGTCAGGGCGTTGATTAGAGCAGTTGGGATATTATTTTGCAGATGGCACTGGAAAGGACACAATTGTTGTACCATTACCATTCTGGTCACGAGTTACAGGAAATGTTTAGTTAAACTGGAAAGAGTGCAGAAGAGATTTACAAGGAAGTTGCTAGGACTACATACTTGGCCTGATTTGTAGGAAGAGGCTGGTCAAGCCAGGTCTTTATTGCTTGGAAGGTAGGAGAATGAAAGAACACCTTACAGAAATATTTAAAATTATGAGAGCCAAAAATAAGGTGGGTGGTAAGCCTTTTCCCCAGGGTAGGGAATCCAAAACTTAGGAGCATAGTTTTAGGATGAGGGGAGTAAGATCTAAACGGAACTTGATGACTAAATTTTAAAACAGAGTATATAAAATGAGCTGCCAGAGAAGTAAGTCCAGGCTGGTAAGACAGTATCATTTATGAACCACTTGGACAGGTACAGGGAGGGACAAGGCTTGGAGGGATATGGGCCAAATGCAGGAAATTGGGAATAGTTGGGTGGACACCGTGGTCGGAATGGACTCATTGGGCCAAAGGGCCTGTATCTGTGCTTATTTTACTATGAATCGATTATTATCGTCCTTCCTCAATCGCCCCCGAAATGTATGGTCATTTCAACAAACTATGTCAGAGTTCACTATACAGGTTAACCAGAGTTATCGAGCAAGAATAGGGCAGATGCCCTCTGTGCCACCCCATAGAGACAGCAATCTCGCAGGCTAGATGGGTTTGCAGTGGGTGATCAGGTTGACCTGGGCAAGTAGCTGCGTCTCCTCGCTTTGGGAGAGAAGTGACTCACGTGGGAGGCTTCTGATTCTATGAATTGAGGACTAATTGTCAAGCAGCAGGTATCCAAAACAAAGACAGATTACTGGAACTTGAGCTGATGGGTTGAGTGTTGACTTGTCACCTGATCCCCTTTCTATTGACAACTGCTTTTCTGCCTTACAGGGTTGGAATGTTCCTTTGTATTTCACTAGCTCGACCTGTTCAGTTCTAGTAACTGTATTCCTATATTTCCTTTCTATGTCTACGGAGGCCAGTTGGCCCCTGAATTCTATACTAGTTCACAGAGGAATCCACTCCTTGTTAACTTGCCCTGTACAACATTCCCATCAACTGTGTCACAGGTAACTAGGCTCATAAAGAGAGCTTTTGCAGATTGGCCATCATATGGATAGATGACAGGCCGACTGTCAGGAGGCAAAAGTGACAATAGACAATAGACAGTAGGTGCAGGAGTAGGCCATTTGGCCCTTCTAGCCAGCACCGCCATTCATATAACCATATAACAATCACAGCACGGAAACAGGCCATCTCGGCCCTCCTAGTCCGTGCCGAACTCTTAATCTCACCTAGTCCCACCTACCCGCACTCAGCCCATAACCCTCCACTCCTTTCCTGTCCATATACCTATCCAATTTTACCTTAAATGACACAACTGAACTGGCCTCTACTACTTCTACGGAAGCTCATTCCACACAGCTATCACTCTCTGAATAAAGAAATACCCCCTCGTGTTTCCCTTAAACTTCTGCCCCCTAACTCTCAAATCATGTCCTCTCGTTTGAATCTCCCCTACTCTCAATGGAAACAGCCTATTCACGTCAACTCTATCTATCCTTCTCAAAATTTTAAATACCTCGATCAAATCCCCCCTCAACCTTCTACGCTCCAATGAATAGAGACCTAACTTGTTCAACCTTTCTCTGTAACTGTGATCAAGGCTGATCATACACAATCAGTACCCCGTTCCTGCCCTCTCCCATATTCCTTGACCCCGCTATCTATAAGAGCTCTATCTAACTCTCTCTTGAATGCATCCAGAGACTTGGCCTCCACTGCCTTCTGGGGCAGAGCATTCCACATATCCACCACTCTCTGAGTGAAAAAGTTTTTCCGCATCTCTGTTCTAAATGGCCTACCCCTTATTCTTCAACTGTGGCCTCTAGTTCTGGACTCACCCATCAGCGGGAACATGCTTCCTGCCTCCAGTGTGTCCAATCCCTTAATAATCTTATATGCTTCAATCAGATCCCCTCTCATCCTTCTAAATTCCAGTGTATACCGTAGATTCCGGACTACAGAGCGCACCTGATTAAAAGCCGCACGCTCTAATTTTAGAAAGAAAATCAATTTTGTACTTGTACAAGCCGCACCGGATTTTAAGCCGCAGGTGTCCCACGTTGTAATATGAGATATTTACACAGAAAGTTATTACACGTGAGGATTTTTTAACTTTTAATTAAATCCGTATGGTAACATAAACAAATATATATTGCAAATGCTTTTTTTCGAACAGTGCCTGTAACACAGCTACTTTTAAATATACATACGTATCGGTAACACACAAATTACATTGCGTATACTTTTTTACTGAACAGTGCACGAACAACATTCCAATATCTCCTAACGACTGGTAAAAAAATATATATACTGCAGCCTACCAGGAAAAGTTATTGATCGCCTTCTTCATCTTCCTCCTGCGCACTAAAACCATCAAAGTCCTTCAGTGTCCGAATTGAACAACCTCAGGATCTCGTCACTCACTTCAGTCTCTTCGTTGTCGCTCTCACTTGAGCGCACGCGGTCCTCTTCATCACGCAGCAGTCCAGCCTTTCGAAACCCGCTGGTGATGGTGGATGTTGTGACATGGCTCCACGCATTTAGGATCCACTGGCAGACTTGAGTTAAAGATGCTCTTCGCATGCGTCCTGTTTTGGTAAAGGATTTCTCGCCGCTCGTCATCCAAGCCTCCCACTCAACGCGCAGCGCCACTTTAAATGCCCGGTTCACGCTGATGTCCAGTGGCTGCAAATACTTCGTGGTGCCCCCAGGAATCACAGCTGGAATTGAGTTTGTACTCTTGATGGCAGCTTTCACTAAACTTTCATTGTCAGCCGCTTAAAAAATCACCATCGGTGGAAGCTTTAGTCCGGATGCTGTGCAGCTCAGAACACAAGTAAAATGCGTTCTCTCATGGCCACTTGTTTTCAGTGTGATGGACGAGTCACCTTTTTTATTAACAGTCCGAGTGAGAGGCAGGTCAAACGTCAAAGGTACTTCATCCATATTTATGATATCATCTGGCCCGTTGGAATTCTCCGCTATCTTTGTTTGAGTGAATGTGCGGAAGTTAGCAAGTTTTTCCTCGTGGTCGGGAGGGAGCTGCTGACACAGAGTTGTCCGTACCCTGACGGACAGGCCTTTTCGTCTCATAAATCTAAAACACCACGATGGCCCACCTCTAAAATCTTCGATTTTCATTTTGGTGGCGATTGCTTTAGCCTTCAGTCAGATCTGCACGGTGGAAACACCGCGGCCGCCTGCTCTCTGTGTGTTAACCCAGTCTTCAAGAAAGTTTTCAAGTTCGGGCCATCTGCTATGATTACCTCTGAAAGCTTTTGTTGTCTTTTTGCATTGACTCAGTTCTTCACGCTGGCGTCTCCACCGTCTCAACATCGATTCATTTATGCCAAGATTATGTGCAGCAGCTCGATTTCCTTCTTCAACCGCCAGATTGATCGCCTTTAACTTAAAAGCTGCATCATATGCTTTTCTTCGAGTGTTTTCCATGTTGATGAGGGTGAGTACAAATGACTGATTTACAATAATTTAATTGTGAAAGTGCGCTTGATTTATCGTACAATTTCATTGGACCTCTGTGAACTACTCAATTTTATTGGTCTACTGTTACGAGGCAAAATGTTTTTGGCGGCATGAAAAAAAACATGCATTAGCCGCACCGTAGTATAGGCCACAGTGTTGCCGCAGTGTTCAAAGCGTGGGAAAAAAGTAGCAGCTTATAGTCCGGAATTTACGGTACAAGCCCAGTCGCTCCAATCTTTCAACATATGACAGTCCTGCCATTCCAGGAATTAACCTTGTGAACCTACGCTGCACTCCCTCAATAGCAAGAATGTCCTTCCTCAAATTTGGAGACCAAAACTGCACACAATACTTCAGGTGGGGTCTTACCAGGGCCCTGTACAGCTGCAGAAGGACCTCTTTACTCCTATACTCAACTCCTCTTGTTATAAAGGCCAGCATGCCATTAGCTTTCTTCACTGCCTGCTGTACCTGCATGCTTGCTTTCATTGACTGATGTACAAGAACACCTAGATCTCGTTGTACTTTCCCTTTTCCTAACTTGACTCCATTGACTCCATTAACTGACTGTTTGAACTGCTTCCGTCTGGTAGGCGCTTCAGATCCCTCCAGACTAAGACTAATAGGCACTGGAGAAGTTTTTCCCCTACTGCGGTCACTTTGCTGAACAGTTAACTGCCGGTTAACTGTCAGCTAACTATTACTTGGATTGCACTACCTGTATGTATAATCTATATTTTCATTTATATTTATCATTATTATTGTTATGAGCAGAGGGACTACATCTGCTGGAAGTAAATTCCTTGTATGTGCACGGGTACTTGGCGATTAAAGTCTGATTCAGATTCTGATTTAGATAGTAATCTGCCTTCCTGTTCTTGCCACCAAAGTGGATAACCTCACATTTATCCACATTAAACTGTATCTGCCATACATTTGCCCACTTACCCGACCTGTCCAAGTCACCCTGCATTCTCATAACATCCTCCTGACATTTCACACTGCCACCCAGCTTTGTGTCATCAGCAAATTTGCTAATGTTACTTTTAATCCCTTCATCTAAATCATTAACGTATATTGTAAACAGCTGTGGTCCCAGCACCGAACCTTGCGGCACCCCACTGGTCACAGCCTGCCATTCCGGAAGGGACCCGTTAATCACTACTCTTTGTTTCCTGTCAGCCAGCCAATTTTCAATCCATTTCAGTACTCTGCCCCCAATACCATGTGCCCTGATTTTGCCCACTAATCTCCTATGTGGGACTTTATCAAAAGCTTTCTGGAAGTCCAGGTACACTACATCCACTGGCTCTCCCTTGTCCATTTTCATTGTTACATCCTCAAAAAACTCCAGAAGTTTAGTCAAGCATGATTTTCCCTTCATAAATCCATGCTGACTTGGACTGATCCTTCTACTGCTATCCAAATATGTCGTAATTTCCTGTTTTATAATTGACTCCAGCATCTTTCCCACCACTGACGCCAGGCTAACCGGTCTATAATTTCCTGTTTTCTCTCTCCCTCCTTTCTTGAAAAGTGGGACAACAGCCACCTTCCAATCAGTAGGAACTGTTCCTGAATCTATAGAACATTGGAAAATGATTACCAATGCGTCCACGATTTCTAGAGCCACCTCTTTAAGTACCCTGGGATGCAGACCATCAGGTCCCAGAGACTTATCAGCCTTCAGACTCAACAGTCTATCCAACACCGTTTCTTGCCTAATATAAATTTCCTTCAGTTCATCCTTTACCCTAGTTCCTTTGGCCACTAGGGAATAAAGTGGGCCTATTCTGCTTATTCCGCAGGAGTCAGTGTTGGGACAGCTTTTCTCGTGTTATAAATCAATGATTTGGATGACGGAATTGATGGCTTTGTGGCCAAGTCTGCGGACAATACGAAGATAGGTGGAGAGGCAGGTAGTGTTGAGGAAGCTGGAGTACCTGGAGGAAATCCACGCAGTCATGGAGAAACCTGCAAACTCTTTACAGTCACTGGGAATTGAACCCCGATTTTCCAATTGTTGGCATTATCCACAGTATTGCGCAAACTGCTCCTCTACCGTGGCACCCCACCCCCCCCCCCCCCAAGCATTCTTACCTCCGAGACAGAGGCTCGAGTCTGACTGCAGAGACACAAGGACACTCCAGTGTACTGGGGTGGGGGGGCGTTCATCAGAGGTGCAGGGGTGCTTTCATGTGAGGTAGCAAATAGAGGCACTGCCAGCTTCCTCAGAAGAATGCTATAGACCGCGGACCACAGAATAACAGGGACTGTCTTGGTGCCTCAAATGCTATTTAGAGCATAGAACGGTACAGCATAGGAACAGGCTCTTCAGCCCACAATGTTGTGCCAAAACAATTAAGTTAGAAGAAAGAAATAAAATGCCCAACTAAACTAATCCTGTCTACATACACAATGCCCATATCCCACCATGTCTGCACATCCATGTACTTATCCAAGAGCCTCTGTTGTATTTGTTTCTGCATCATTCCTGGCAGCACATTCCAGACACCCACCTGCACATCTCCTTTTCAGCCCTGGGGAAAAGGATCCTGGTTATCTACTCAGTATCTCATAATATTAAAATCTTCCATCAGGTCTCCCCTCAGCCTTGAGCTCTGCAGAGGAAATAACCCAACAGACCATAAGACATAGCAGCAGAATTAGGCCTGCTCCAACACTTCATCATGGCAGATCTATTACAACAGAACCACCCCTCATTCTTCTAGAATCCATCAGGTACAGGCACATTACTATCAAATTTTCCTTATGCATTAACCCTTTCATTCACAAGATACTGCTAGTGAACCTCCTCCGGACCCCTCCACAAGCAACACCTCCTTTCTCAGACAAGAGACCCAAAACTGCCCACAACAGTCTGAGTGTGGTTTCATCAAAGAGTTATAAAGTCTCAGGATCACATCCTTCCCCTTGTATTCTCGTCCCCTCCAAATGAATGCTAACATTGCATTTGCCCTCCTTACCATACTCAACCTGCAAGTCAACCTTTAGGCAATCTTGCAAGAGGACTCCCAGTTTAGTTTGTGCCCGACTTTTGAATTTTCTCCCCATTTAGAAAATACTCTACAACTTTATTCCTTCTACTAAAGTGCATGACCATACACTTCCCTGCACTGTATTCCATCTGCCTCTTTTCCCCCCATCAATTCTGTCATCCACATTGTTGACGTACAAAGTAAAAAGACGTGGCCCCAACGATGAACCACAAGAAAAGACCCCCTTGGCAGGGGGCACACTTTGCCTCCTGCCAACAGCCAATCTTCTCCCCATGCTATATCTTTCCTGTAATTACATGGGCTCTTGTCCTGTTTAGCAGCCTCATGTGCAGCACATTGTCAAATCCATTCTGAAAATCCAAAATAAAATTCAATGACATTCCTTCGTCTATTCTGCTCGTTACTCCAAAGAATTTCAACAGATTTGTCAGGCAGAATCACTGCTTAAGTGCTGTCTTTGGCCTATTTTATCATGTGCCTCCAAGTACCCCAAAGCCTCATCCTTAATAATGGACTCAAACATCTTCCCAACCACTGAAGTCAGACCAACTGGTCTATAATTTCCTTTCTTCTGCCTCCCTCCCTTCTTAAAGGGCGGAGTGTCATTTCCAATTTTCCAGTCCTCACTTTCCAGAAATTAGTGATTCTGAAAAGATCACTACTAATGCCTCCACAACCTCTTCAGCCACCTTTTTCAGAATCCGAGGATGTAGTCCATCAGGCCCAGGTAACTTATCTACCTTCAGACCTTTCAGTTTCTAAAAGCACCTTCTCCTTATGAACAGCAACTACACTCACATCTGCCCCGGCATACTCGAATTTCTGTCATACTGCAAGTGTCTTTCACACTGAAGACCATAAGACATAGGGGTAGAATGAAGCTATTTGGCCTATCGAGTCTGATTCAATCATGGCTGATCCTTTTTTCCCCTCCTCTGCCCCACACCCCAGCCTTCTCCCTGTAAACTTTGATGCCGTGTCCAATCAAGAACCTATCAACCTCTACTTTAAATACACCCAAAGATCTGGCCTCCAAAGCTACCTGTGGTAATAAATTCCATAAATTCACCACCCTCTGGCTAAAGGAATTTCTCCGCATCTCTGTCTTAAATGGATACCCCACTATCCTGAGGACGTGCCCTCTTATCCTAGTCTCTCCCAACATGGGGAGCATCCTTTCCACATCTACTTAGTCTAGGCCTTTCAACATCCGAAAGGTTTCAGTGAGATTCCCCCTCAACCTTCCGAATTCCCAGAGCTGTCAAACATTCCTCGTACGGTGACCCTTTCGTTCCTGGAATCATCCCTGTGAGCCTCCTCTGAACCCTCTCCAATAACAGCACATCTTTTCTTTACGCACAAGGACTCACAAGTCCCTCTGCATCTCAGATTTTTGGATTTTCTCCCCATTTAGAAAACAGTTTGCACACTTATTTCTTCTACCAAAGTGCATGACCATGCATTTTTCAACATTGTATTTCATTCGCCACTTTCTTGCCCATTCTCCTAATCTGTCTAAGTCCTTCTGCAGCCTGTTTCCCCACCACTGCCTGCCCCTCCACCGATCTTTGTATTATCTGAGGACTAGAATATAACAGCAAGGTTGGCTTTATAAGGCACTGCTCAGACTGCACTTGGAATACTGTGAGTAGTGTTGGGCCCCTTATCTAAGAAAGTATGAGCTGGCATTGAAAGGGTCCAGAGGAGGTTCACAAGAATGATCCCAGGAATGAAAGGGTTAATTTATGAGGAACATTTGTTTGCTCTGGGCCTGTACTCTCTGGAGTTTAGAATGAGGGGAATTGCTTTTAGAACTACAGGATACTGAAAGGTATGGTGAGGATGTTGCCAGTAGTGGGAGGGTCTAGGACAAAGGACACAGCCGAAAAATAGAAGGACATCCCTTTAGAACAGAGATGAGGAGATATTTATAAAAACACAAAATGCTGGCAGAACTCAGCAGGCCAGACAGCATCTATGGGAGGAGGTAGTGACGATGTTTCGGGTCGAAAACCTTCATCAGGAGTGAAGTAACTTGGGATGGCGGGGGGGGGGGGGGGTGGAGATAAGAAGTTGGGGGAGGGATGAAGTAGAGAGCTGGGAAGTGTTAGGCTGGAGGGAAATGGGCTGGGGGAAGGTGGAGAATTATGGGAAATAAAAGAGAAAGAAGGGTGAGGGGAGATTATAGTGAGGGGGGAAAAAAAAGAGAGAAAGAGAGCCAGACTGAAATAATAGATAGGGATGGGGGTAAGGGAGGGCAGGGGTATCAACGGAGGTCTGTGAGTTGGATGTTCATGCCGGCAGGTAGGAGACGACCTAGGCGGGAGATAAGGTATTGCTCCATCAACCTGCGTGTGGCCTCATCTTGACGGTAGAGGAGGCCATGGACAGACATGTCAGAGTGGGAGTGGTCTGTGGAATTGAAGTGTGTGGCCACAGGGAGATCCCGACACTGCTGGAGGACTGAGCGCCAGTGTTCGGTGAAACAGTCTCCCAGTCTGCGGTTGGTCTCCCCAATGTATAAATGGCCACATCGGGAGCACCGGAAACAGCATATCACCCCAGGTGACTCGCAGGTGAAGTGGTGCCTCACCTGAAAGGACTGTCTGGGGCCTGGGATGGTGGTGAGGGAAGAAGTGTGGGGGCAGGTGTAGCACTTCTTCCGTTTGCAGGGATGAGTGCCCGGAGGGAAGTTGGTGGGGAGGGATGGGGGGGGGGGGGGGGTGAATGAACAAGGGCCGCGTAGGGAGCGATCCCTGCGGAAAGCCGAGAGTGGGGGGGGAGGGGAAGACGTGGCTGGTGGTGGGATCACGTAGGAGGTGGCAGAAGTTACAGAGGATTATACATTGTTCTTCAACATCTACTCTGTCCAGGCCATTCAACATTCGAATGCTTTGCAGCGTAGATGGTTGACGGGGGACTTGATGTATTTAAAATCATGAGTGGGATAGATAGGGTTGACATGGATAGGCTTTTTCCATTGAGAGCAGGGGAGATTCAAACAAGAGGACGAGTTGAGAGTTAGGGGGCAAAAGTTTAGGGGTAACACGAGGGGGAACTTCCTTACTCAGAGAGTGGTAGCTGTGTGGAACGAGCTTCCAGTAGATGTGGCAGAGGCTGGTTTGATATTGTTATTTTTTAAAAAATGGACAGGTATATGGACAGGAAAGGAATGGAGGGCTATGGGCTGAGTGTGGGTCGGTGGGACTACGTGAGAGAAAGCGTTCGGCATGAACCAGAAGGGCCGAGATGGCCTGTTTCTGTGCTGTAATTGTTATATGGTTTCAATGAGATGGAAAAGGATCCTTTTGCCCCCCCGCTCGCAGTATCCTACCAATCAGCCAATGCTCTAACCATGCCTGTAACTTTCCTGTAACACACGGACTTTTAATTTAGTAATTAATCAGCATCATGTGTGGTACCTTGTCAGAAGTCTTCTGCAAGTCCAAATATACAACATCCACCGCACCCCCTTTATCTATCCTACTCGTAATCTCAAAGGATTCCAACGGGTTCATCAGGCAAGGTTTTCCATAATGGAAACCACGCTGACTTGGTCCTAATTTGTCCTGTGACACCAAATACTTCATAACCTCATCCTTAACAATTGACTCCAACATCTTCCTAACTACTGGGATCAGGCTAACTGGTCTATAATTTCCTTTCTGCTGCCTTCCTTTCTGCACCATGCCAGAGTACAATGATTTTTGAAAGATTGATGCAAAATACTAGAGTTCACCTACCATTTTTTTGGCCCCCATTACTACCTCTACCGCTCCAGCACCGTTTTCCATCAGTCTGATATCCTCTCTGGCCTCTCTTTCACTCTTTATATATCTGAAAAATATTTTTCTATCCTCTTATGTTATTGGCTAGCTTACCTTTATATTTCATCTTCTCTCTTCTTATTACCTTTTTAGTTGCCTTCTGGTGGTTTTTAAAAATTCCCCAAATCCTCTAACTTCCCATTAATTTGTGCTATATCACATGCTCTCTCTTTTGCTTTTATAATCCAAGATTCTCCAATCTCTCCTTATATCTCATGCCCTCTAATCCAGGCCACATCCGGACAAACTTCTCTTACTTATCCTTCAATTTCACAGAACAGATTGGAAAAAAAAACACTTGTGCAGATGCTGAAAATCTAAGATAACAACAAAGATACTTGAAACACTCAGCAGGTCAGGCAGTGTCTATAGTAAGGGAAACTATTAATGTTTGAGACCCATAATTGAGGAAGGATCTTAAACCTGCAGCATTAATTGCTTCACAGATGCTGACTGACCAAAACTACACTGAATTACAACACACAGGTATATTGGGGATATCTAGGAGACTCTTGGATAACACATGGATGGAAGAAAATGGAGGATTATATAGATGGTGTTAAATTGTTTCCAGTATTATGTACTTTTAACAGCATTTCCAGATTATCCAGCCATCATCACACATTTTTTCCAGAAACCTGCAATTCAAAATAGTCTGTTGTGTATCATGCGTACATAAAACATAAACAGTAC
Organism: Hypanus sabinus; assembly: GCF_030144855.1. Taxonomy (NCBI): domain Eukaryota; kingdom Metazoa; phylum Chordata; class Chondrichthyes; order Myliobatiformes; family Dasyatidae; genus Hypanus; species Hypanus sabinus. The sequence continues at coordinate 10,951,984 of NC_082707.1, read as the reverse complement.
AGGCTCTTTGGCCCACAATGCCAACCCTTTAACTTACACCAAAATCAATCTAATGCTTCCCTCCCACATAACCCTCCGTTTTCTATCATCCATGTACCTATCTAAGACTGTCTTTGTATCTGCCTGTACCGCCACCCCCGGCAATTTCTTCCACATACCCACCACTTTGTAAAAAAAGACCCTCTGTAAATTCCCTGCTATACTTTCCTCCAATTGCCTTAAAATTATGCTCCCTCTTGAGCCTTGAGGTCCTCCGTCGGTCAGGGTCAACCATAGATGTTGTGCCCCAGCTGTCTACATGATATACAATTCTGTACGTGAGCCAGGGCCATATAATATACAGAGCAAGCTGTTGCACACGTAGCAGGCTCCCCTCTCCACGCAGCTGATCTATCCAAGGGAACGGCAGAGATCAGTGGTACCACAGGAATTGCCAATCAGTGTTGAACTCAATGTAGGACGGCCTTAAGGACCCCGGATCCGGATTCATCCTCCAGGTTTACTCCCCAACCCTTTCCCGTGAGCGGGTATTCAAAGATAGGCTGGTTAGAAGGTTAATTGGTCATTATTAATTGTCGCTTGATTGGGCTAAGAATAAATCAAGGGATGCTGGGCAGCACAGCTCGAACAGCCAGAAGGGCTGTTTTGCAATATCTTGATAAATAAGCAAATAAATAAATAGAGGCAAATTCTTTATGTTGTGATATTGAGTGTACTGCCCAAAAGATCATAAGATACAAGAACAAAATTAAGCCATTCAACCCATTGGGTCGGTTCCATCATTTCATCAAGCCTGATGCATTATCCCTCTCAACTCCATTCTCCCTCCTTCTCCCCATGACCTTTGACACTCTTACTAATTCAAGAACCTACTAAACTTCATTTTAAATATACCCAATGACTTGGCTTCCACAGCCATTGGTAGCAATGAATTCCACAGCTTTACTTCTATTTGGCAACACAAACTCCTCCTCATCCGTTTTAAAGAATCATCATTCTGTCCAGAGGCTGTGCCCTCTGGTCCTAGACTCACACATTATAGGAAACATCCTTCCCACATTCACTCTATCTTGGCCTTTCAGTATTCATTTGATGTGTTTCAATGAGATCCATCCTCATTCTTCTAAACTCCAGTGAGTACAGTCCCAGAACCATCAAATGTCCCTCATATATTAACCTTTTCATTCCTGGGATTATAACACAGTACAAAAAGATTTAACGAAGACTTAGGAATCGAACCCTTATCTTGCAGTCAGTCCTGTAAAGCACTCTGCTAATCACTACAGCTCCGTGCCAAGGAGAGTTCTTCATGTAGCTAAGTGCTGGCATTTTAAATATATGGCACATAACACAGAGCAATTAGATTCATTAGAAACTTGGATGGAATTGAAAAGAAATTCAGAATATAGGAGGGAGAAGGAGATAAGGGGATAGGACATGCTGATAGTGAGAACAATACTGACAGGCAGGGATTGTATGGCCTGTTTCTCCATACATTGCTGTTAAGATCAGAAACCATTTACTCACCCATGATACCACACGGCCGTTGAAGCAGGGTAACCTGGCATTGTCATCAGATATCTCTTCCTTCACCACCCTGTTGGAAAATGGAGACAAGTTTAGACTTTCTGAAATACCAACACAAATATCACACTCAAGTTACTGCCATCTGGAATTGCCATTACAAAGAAGGCATATCAGCAACTACTTCCCAAAAGGTTTACGTAGATTTGGCATGTCATCCAAAACTTTGACAAACTTCTGTAGATACCCAGCAGAGTATCCTGACTTGTTGTATCATGGTCTAGTATGGAAACAACAATGCCAAAGTGCTGGATAAACACAACAATTTTTTGCAGATGCTGGAAATCCAAAGTAACATACAAACACAAAATTGGGAGGAACTCAGCAGGTCAGGCAGCATCTATAGAAATGAATGAACAGTCAATGCTTCAGGCTAAGACTCTTCATCAGGAATGGTGGAACTGCCAAAAAGTGGTGGATATGGGCCAATTTTTCAGAGGAGAAGTCCTCCTCACCATTGAGCAGATCTACAAGGAGCAGTGCCACAAGAAAGCAGCCTCCATTGTCAAAGATCAACCCCCCCACCCCACCATCCAAGCCGGGCTCCATTCTCACTGCAGTCATCAGGAAGGAAGCAGATGAGCACTTGGTCCCACACCACCTAATGGTTTAGGTATCTATACTCACCACAACTCTGAACTGATCACTGAACGCAACATACAGACTCACTTTCAAGGACTTTACAACTCATGTTCTCAGTATTTTTTATTTACTTATTAATTATTATTATTTGCTTAGTTTGTCTCTGTTACACATTGTTTGCTTGTCAGTCTGTTTGTGCGCAGTTTTTCATTGCCTATAGTACTTCTTTGTTTTACTGTGAATGCCTGCAAGAAAATTAGTCTCAGGGTAGTATGTGGTGACATATATGTACTTGATGGTAGATTTACTTTGGCCTTTGAAGATGGATCACAGCAAGGTAACCAAGTGTCAGACAATATCATGAATACTATTCAAGGCCTGTGAATTCCAAAGATTCACAACCACATGAGGAAGATATTTTACTCAATTTAATGCCAAATGACTGACCATTTATTCTAAGAATACTATCTAAGGAATAACTTCAGGATTTGTGAGATTTGTTACCATAAGATATAGGGGAGGTAGGCCATTTGGCCCATCAAGTCTGCTCCACCATTCAATCATCGGTTGATCCAATTCTTCCAGTCATCCCCACCCACCTGCCTTCTCCCAACACCCTTTGATGCCCTGGCTAATCAAGAACCTATCTATCTCTGCCTTAAATACACCCAATGACTTGGCCTCTACAGCCACTTGTGGCAACAAATTTCACAGATTTACCACCCTCTGACTAAAGTAATTTCTCTGCATCTCAGTTTTTAAAAGGATGTCCTTCAGTCCTGAAGTTGTGCCCTCTTGTCCTAGAATCCCCTACCACGGGAATAACTTTGCCATATCTAATCTGTTCGGGCCTTTTAACATTTGGAACTTTTCTATGAAATCACCCTTCATTCCCCTGAACCCCAGGGAATACAGCCCAAGAGTTGCCGGACGTTCCTCATATGGTAACCCTCTCATTATGCGATCAATCAGACGTGCCGCATCCTCGTAAACAATTTGATATGGTTCAAAATCACTGCTCCTTCTTCAGAGCTGTAAGGGCCAAGTCACTGGGTGTATTTAAAGAGGAGGCTGATAGGTTCTTCTTTAGTAACAGTGTAAAAGATTATGGATAGAAGACAAGAGATTGCTTTAGACAGGGATAATGTATCAGCCATTTTGGGCTGATGGCCATATCAGCTTTGGGCTGAATGGCCTACTTCCGTTCCTATGTCTTATGTCCTATGTCCCAGTAACTACATGGAAAAGCTCTTATGATCCATCCAAACTTTGCTTCCAAGCCACAAGACCACTTTAAATATACTCAATGAGTTGTGGCCTCCACAGAAGTCTATGGCAATTAGTTCCACAGATTCACCACCATTTGGCTAAAGGTATTCCTCTTCATCTTTGTTCTAAAAGTACATCCCTCTGAGTCTGTGCCTTTCAGACCTGGACACCCCCACTACAGGAAACACATCCACTCTATCTAGGCTTTCAGTATTGGATAGGCCACAACGAGATCCCTCCCCCAGAATTCTTCTAAACTCCAGCAACTATAGGCCAAAAGGCATCAAATCAAATAAAAGTTAATGAAAACTGACACTTTGATTCCTGGGCCAACACCTCCATTCCTCTTGATGGATCATGATTTGCAACCTTGTCATGAGAAACAGTCGCACATCATGCAAGGTGCCCTTCAGCCCAACTCGCCCATGCTCTATTACCCACAGCTAGTCCCATCCACCTGGGCTTGGACCATAGCCCTCAACACCTCTTACTTATCTAAACCTCTCCTACATTTACCTAGCAGGCAGCACAGTAGCATTAACAGTTAGCGTAACTCTCTACAGCAACAGCAATCGGTTTGTAAGGAGTATGTACGCGCTCCCTGTTGACTGCATTGTGTTTCCTCTGCATCTCCCAGCTTCCTCTCACATTCCAAAGACAAGCAGATTCAGGTTCCTAAGTTATGGAGATAGCAACACATGCAGGCTGCCTCCAGCACATCCTCCGACTGTGTCGGTCATTAACGTATATGGCACATTTCACTGTATGTTTCAATGTACATGTGACTACATAAAGCTAATATTTAAAAGATAGGTCTTTTTAAGTCTCTCAGCAAAGTACAGTGGAGTAATCAAGTTTAGTCGAGATTTAACAGTCTGGAACGTGAAGCAAACTTTAACCCAATATCAGGATCCACGGACCCTCAGGATCAGAATCATTTTGAATCTCACTGATATATGTCATGAAATTTGGTGTTTTGTGACAACAGTACAGTGGAATAAATAAAAGTACACCCCAAACATGGCAGTGACAGCTATTGCGGTTCAATTCCTGTCACTGTCTGTAAGGAGACTGAATGTTCTCACTGTGACCTCCGGGTGATCAGTTTTCTCCCACATTCCAAAGACATATGGGTAGTGCGTTGTGGGCATGGATGTCGGTGCCTGAAGCGGAGTTACACTGGCAGGCTGTCCCCAGCACAGCACTGGTTGTTGCCACAAACAGGGAGTTTCACCAGGACGATGCCTGCATCAGAGTGTATGAGCTCTACGAAGAGCTTGGATAAACTTAGATTCTTTTCTCTGGAGCGTCAGAGAGGGGTAACCTGACTTAACATCAGCAAACGTACAGACGGGGAGGCAATCAGAATATTTATCTCACGATAGTAATGCGGAATACTCGAAGGCATTACTTTAAGGTGAGAGGGAAAAGGTTTAGTTGGAATGTGTGGGACAAGTTTCTTTGTACAGAGAGTGGAATGCACTGTCAGGAGTGTTGGTGGAAGCAGATACAATAGAGGCATTCAAAAGACTTATGATAAGCACATAAGTAGGCACGGAATGGAGGAATATGGATCATGTGCAGGCAAGCAGAATTAGTTTCATTTGGCATCAGGCTCCAGGCAATTACATATTGGTGCAATTAACGAAGCAGGCATACCACAGGTTATATTTCATTCTGAGTTTCAGGAGATTTGGTGCATTACCAAAGGTCCCAGCAAATTTCTACAGAGGTACCACGGAGAACATTCTAACTGGCTGCACGACCAACTGGCACGGCAAACCCAATGCAGCGGGTAGGAGAAAGCTGCAGAAAGTTGTAAATTCAGCCAGCTCCATCACAGACCTGGCCTCCCTAGCACCAAGGACAGCTTCAAATGGTGATGACTCAGAAAGATGGCATTTAACAAATTAATGAACCTCACATCCCAGGGCATGCCCTCTTCTCAGGGAAGGGGTGCAGGAGCTTGAAGACAGGCAATCAACATTTCAGGAAGAGGTTCTTCCCCTTTGCCATCAGATTTCTGAATGGACATTGAACTGATGTACACCATCTCAGTGTCCTTGCTCTCTTATTGTACTGTTTATGTTTGTCATCTTCTGCTTCATAGCCCATGTTCAGCAGGTTGTGCATTCAGAGATGCCTTTCTCCACACCACTGTTGTAATGCCCAGTTATTTAAGTTACTGACACCTTCCTGTTAGTCTGGCCATTCTCCTCTGACCTCTCTCACTAACAAGGCATTTTTACCCACAGAATTGCAGCTCACAAGATTTTTTTTACACTATTCTCTGTAAGCTCAAGTGACTGCATGAGATCAGCAGTTTCTGAGATACTTAAACCACCCCATCCAGCACAATCAATCATACCACAGTCAGTCACTTAGAGCACATTTCTTCCTTATTTTGATGTTTGGTGTAAACAACCACTAAACATCTTGACCATGTCTGCATGATTTCATGCATCGAGTTGCTGCCACATGATTGCCTGATTAGATATTTACATTGACAAGCAGGTGTACCTAATAAAGTGGCCACTGAGTTTTGAACTTTGAAAACTGGTCTAACAGTTTGATCCTTTTTAGATATCTTTCATTTTATTCTTAGTTTCCTGATTCTTTCTTATCCAACTCTTTTGGCGCAGAGGACTCTAAGACCATAAGGTATAGAACCAGAATTAGGCCATTAGGTCCATCGAGTCTGCTCCACCATTTCATCATGGCTGATCCAATTTTCCTCTCCGACCCAATCTCCTACCTTCCCGTATCCCTTCATGCCCTGACCAATCAAGAAATTATCAACCTTTGCTTTAAATATACATCAGCCTCTACAGCTGCATGTCACAATGAATTCCACAGATTCACCATTCTCTGATTCCTCCTCATCTCTATCTGAAAAGGATGTCTCTCTCTTCCGAGGCTGTATCCTCTGGCCTTAGACTCTTCCCACCATCAAAATATCCTCTCCACATCCACTCGATCGAGGCCTTTCAACATTCAATAGGTTTCATTGAAGTCACACCTCATTCTTCTGAATTCCAGTGAGTACAGGCCCAGAGCCATCAAATTCTCCTCATATGGCAAGCCCTTGAATCCCAGAATCATTGTCGTGAACCTCCTTTGAACCCTCTCCAAGGTCAGCACATCCTTTCTTAGATAACGGGCCCAAAACTGCTCATAATATTTCAAGTGAGGCCTCACCAGTGCTTTATAAAGCCTCAACATTACATCCTTGCTTTTATATTCTAATTCTCTTGAAATGAACGCTAACATTGCATTTGCCTTCACTATCAATTCAACCTGCAAATTAACCTTTAGGAAATCCTGAACCCGATGATTTCCAAATCCCTTTGCACCTCTGATTTTTTAATTTTCTCTCATTCTACCCTTTTATTCCTTCTTCCAAAGTGCATAACTGTATTCCATCTGGCACTTTTTTGCTCATTTTCCTAGTCTGTTTAAGTCCTTCTGTAGCCTCTCTACATCCTCAAAACTATCTGCCCTTCCACCTATCTCCATATGGTCCACAAGCTTGGCCACAAAGCCTTCAATTCCATCATCCGTCATTGACATGCAATATAAAATGCTGTCCCAACATAGACCCCCGCAGAACATCACTAGTCACCATCAACACGTACAAACAAGCTGGATGAACTCAGCGGGTCGGGCAGCATCCGTTGAAACGAGCAGTCAACGTTTCGGGCCTAGACCCTTCGTCAGGACTGCTCATTTCAACAGATGCTGCCTGACCTGCTGAGTTCATCCAGCTTGTTTGTACGTGTTGATTTGACCACAGCATCTGCAGTGTACTTTGTGCATCATCAGTCACCAGCAGCTAAACAGAAAAGGCTCCCTTAAGCAGCCTTATGTGTGGTGCCTTATCAAAGGCCTTCTGAAAATCCAAGTACACAGCAGCAACCAATTCTCCTTTGTCAATCCTGTTTGTTATTTCTTTAAAGAATTCCAACAGATTTGTCAGACCAGATTTTCCCTTAAGGAAACCATGCTGACTAAGGCCTATTCTATCATGTGCATTCAAGAATCCTGAAACCACGTCGTTAACAATCGACTCCAACATCTTCCCAATAGGTCAGACTATCTGGTCTATAATTTCCTTTCTTCTGCCCCTCTCCCTTCATGAAGAGTGGAGTAAAAATTGTGATTTTTCAATTCTCAGGAACCATGACAGAGTCAATTTATTCTTGAAAGATCATTGCCAATACTCCCACAATCTCTTTAGCAACATCCTTTGGAACCCGGGGGGGGGGGGGGGGGGGGGAGGGGGGTGAAAATATCTGGTCCAGTTGGGTTATCCACCTTCAGACCTTCCAGTTTCTCAAGCACTTTCTCTTATTAATAGCAACTACACTCCTGTCTGCCCCGACACTCTCAAATTTCTGCCATACCTTATGTCTTTCACACTGAAGACCAAAAAACATAGGAGTACAATTAGGCCATTTGGCCCACCGAGTCTGCTCCACCATTTAACCGTGGCTGATACTTTTTTATCCCCCCTCCTCAGCCCCACTTCCCAGCTAGTAAAGGCAACTTCACAAGCTTCTGCCCCCTGATACTCTTGAACCTCCAGCATACTGCTAGTAACTTCCATAATGAAGACTGAAGCAAAATACTGATTCAGTTTACCTGCCATTTCCTTGTCCCCATTACTATTTCTCCAGCATCATTTTCCAGCCGTCCGATATCCACTCTCGTCTCTCTTTTACACTTTACGTTTCTGCAGAAACTTTTGGTATCCTTGTTAATATTATTGGCTAACTTACCTCTGTAATACATCTTTTCCTTCATTATGAATTTTAATTGCCTTCTCTTGGCTTTTAAAGGCCTCCCAATCCTCTAACTTCCCATTCATTTTTGCTCTATTATTTGCCCTCTCTTTGGCTTTTATGTTAGCTTTGACTTCTCTTCTCAGCCTCACTTGGGTCATCCTGCCTTTAGAATACTTCTTCCTCTTACAGAGGTTTCTATCCTGTGCTTTCTGAATTGCTTCCAGAAATTCCAGCCATTGCTGCTCTGCTGTCATCCCTGCCAGTGTTCTTTTCCAATCAATTCTGACCAGCTCCTCTCTCATACCTCCGTAATTCCCTTTACTCCACAGTAATACTGATACATCTGACTTTAGCTTCTCCTTCTCAAATTTCAGGGTGAATTTGATCATATTATGATTAGCTGTCCACCGGGGTTCCTCGACCTGAAGCTCTCTAATCAATTCCAGTTTATTGCAGAACACCCAGTCCAGAATAGCTGGTCTCTAGTGGTCTCAACCATGAGGTGCTGTAAAGAGCCATCTCATAGGCATTCTAGAAATTTCCCCCTCTTGGGATCCAGCACCAACTTGATTTTCCCTATCTACCTGCATATTGAAATCCCCTATGACTATTATAACATTACCCTTTTGTCGTGCATTTTCTACCTCCCATTGCAATTTGTAGACTACATCTTTACCACTGTTTGGGGTTTCTATATAACTTCCATTAGGGTCTTTTTACCTTTGCAGTTGCTTAGCTCAGTCCACAACGATTCAACACCTTCAGACCTGATGTCACCTCCTTCCAATCACTTGATTTCATTTTTTTTATCCAACAGAGCATTGTCACCCCCACTTCTGACCTGCCTGTCATTTTGATACAATGCGTATCCTTAGACGTTAAGCTCCTTTCAGCCACATCATACACGCCGTTCTGTAACTCTGCTACAAGTCAATCCACCTTATTCCATATACCGTGTGCATTCAAATATAACACCTTCAGTTCGGTAGTCACCTTTTCAATTTTGCCTGCCTTTTACATTGTGACTTGTTCTGTTGACTGCAATTTTACCCTATCATCAGTCTCTCCTTGCTAACAATCTCACTATATACTGCCTCTGTATGTAAACCAGTTCCGGACCCTAATGTTAAGATCGGGTGGAAGGGTGGTGTCAAAAGAGGTGTCAGGCACTCCTTCCTCCCGCTACCTCTTGGTCAAGGTGTAGCACCTGCTTAGCCCCCCCCTCCCCCTGCGCGATCAGGGTCACGTGAAGCCACAGGAGCAGGTGGTGGATGGTCGTATGAGCAGCCGGTGCATATCACATCTTGGTTATGGGACCACAAACACCAAGCAATCTCTGAAGAGAATTGATAATGGCTGGGGTCACCCGTCTTGTAAAGACACTGGCCAGAAGGCATCAATTGCAAACCACTTGCGTAGAAAAATTTACCAAGAACAATCATGGTCATGGAAAGACCATAATCGCCTACGTCAAACAACATGGCACATAAAGAACAAACGAACGCAGGGGTTACCAGGGGTTATACTTGCCAGCTCCATTCCAGGATCACTTAAAATTTCTGAGTGTCTCCAATTGGGGCGCCACAGTAGCGTGGCGGTTACTGCAATGCTATTAGAGCTCAGGGCACTCTGGAGTTTGGAGTTCAATTCCAGCGCTGTTCTCGGTGCATCCTCCTTGTGGAATGCATGGGGTTTCCTGGGTGCCCCGGTTTCCTCCCACAGTCCTAAGAGGTACCAGGTAGGTTAACTGGTCATTGCAAATTGTCACATGGTTAGGTATGAGTGGGATCGCTGGGGTAGCATGGCTTTAAGGGCCAGAAGTGCCAACTCCGCGCTGTATCGCTAAATAAATAAAACACACTCATTAAATCCAGCACTGGATGGAACGGGGGGGGGGGGGGGGGGAGAAAACGCCCATGTGTGACTATTTACTGTCTATGGCCCCTCGCTGGACTTCTGACTGGCAGTCAAGCATAAGCCGAAGCCAACAGGTTCAGAGCAAAGCGTTCAGCCTTTCAGGAAGGGAGCAGCCTTCCTCCACTGGCATGACAACGTACAGAAGACAGGAAGTGGTAGAGGCTGAGAGACCAATACAGGAAGCTGTGGTAAATCAAAGCTCTAGTCACGACTTCACCACAGACCACAGCTGCCCGTGATATGACTCCATCTGACTCTGAACAGAATATTGTATTCATTTTTCAGAGGATTATTCTAGTTTGCTCTCATCCCCTTCAATTTAACTGTTTCTCCAAACGTAAATGTTACATTTGGAAAACACAGCAGGTCTGGAGCGATGAGCAGTTGGGCATGCATTTGTCTCAATCAGTATGTACGTACACACACACACTGTAGTAATGCAATTATGATTTTCTCCTAAGGGGCTGTCTGTTGGTGGGTCCTCAGGAAGTACACGCACTGAACAAGCTCAGTCCACTAGTGCTATCATGAAGTGAGCAGGGGAGTTCTTCTGGTGACATTGGCCCAGAATGACCTAGGACATGATCTGTTCTCATTTCTACCATACAGGAGCCTGAAAGCACACATTCAACATTTCAGGAACATTGCACTCTGCCATTGGATTTCTGAATGGACAATGCGCCAACCCATGAACACCACCTCACTATCATTGCTCTCTCTTTGCAATACTTACTTGAGTTTCTACATTTCTTAGTCTTGTATAGCATCTTATGTCTTGCACTGTACCACAGCTGCCAAACAACAGATTTCACAACCTGATTCTGACATGATCAAGCAATCAGTACCTATTTCTGAAAAAATTACCGAATTACCAATTTCAAAGTTCAAAGTCAATTTATTATTGTATGTATAGTTACGATATGCTACCTTGAGATTCAGTTTCTTGCAGGCATTCAAAGTAGTACAACAGAAGCATTGAAAAATTTAACAAACAAAAACTGACAATCAATGTGGAGAAGATAAACTTTGCAAATAATAAAAAAAGATAGGTAGAAAGAGAGATAGATACTATTGAGAACATGAGCTGAGAGTCCGTGAAAATGAGTCCACAGGTTGTGGAATCAGTTCAATGTTGAGGTGAGTGAAATTATCCACGGTGGTTGAGGCGCCTTATGGTTGTAAGGGTAATAACCACTTCTGAAACTGGTGGTGTGGGACCTGAGGCTCCTGTACCTGTGTAAAATGGCAGCAACAAGAAGAGACCATGGTCTGGATGTTGGAGTCCTTGATGATGAAAGCTGTTTTCTTGCTGTAGTGATCCTTGTAGATGTGCTTAATGCTGGAGAAGACCTTGCCCTTGGTAGACTAGGCTGTATCATGCTATAGGCATGCTGAGATGTTGATTCAGGAAAGATGTCTGGGTAATGTCTTGTATGACCGATTGAGTTCTTCCAGTCTTTTGTGTCTGATTTCCAGCATCTGCAGAATCTCTTGTGTTTATATAATCAACCTGATTATATAAACCATCTGATTCTCTATTCTTGGCTTCCAGCAGGTTGTGTCCTTGGGGCACACCAGAAATTCTACAGATGCTGGAAATTTTAAGTGACACACACACACACACCTATAAAACCATTAAGAGACAGGAGCAGAATTAAGCCATTCAGTCCATCAGGTTTGCTGCATCATTTCATCATTGCTGATCCTTTTTCCCGCTCAACCCCATTCTCCTGCCTTCTCCCCATAAACCTTTCAAGCCCTAACTAATCAAGAACCTTCAGCTTTAATACATCCAATGACCTGGCTTCCATAACTGCCTGTGGCAATGAATTCCACAGATTCACCATTCTCCAGCTAAACAAATTCCTCCTCATCTCCATTCGAAATGAATGCCCCTCCATTCTGAGGCTGTACCCTCTGGTCTTGGAAATGCTGGAAGAACCCAGCAGTTCAGGCAGTATCTATGGAAGGGAATAAAATGTTGACGTTTCAGGCCAAAGCGCTTCCTTATCAGGCATGATACTTTGGCGTGATACTTCAAGGATTTATTCCCATCTATAAATGCTACCTGAGTTTCTCCAGCATTTAGGGCAGCAAAAAAGGTCATCTCTGTCTCTCCATGGCCATCTTCTCTATTGTGCCCCAGATGTAGAGATGAGGAATACCCCCATACACAAACATTGGATTCTTCATCGCTGTTTCTGTAACTGTTTGTTTGACCAGTAAGGGTTGTTAGCCCCGAGCTGAACCCCTGGATCTGGAGGACCGGTGGACCATTCTTAGTCTGGCCTCTACCCTTTGACCTGTTTGGCATGGGTGACCTACCAAGGGTCAAAGCTCAAGGGCATGGCCTCAGCCAACAGAGTTCTCTGGGTCCCTGAGGTACACGTCTCTAAACCTAACGACAAGGTTGTGGTCCTCTTGGAGGTTGTGCATGTTGACCCTAGGATATTTGCTCCATATGCGTCAGTGGCAGTTCAGAAGCGCCACATGCTGTGGTTATCAGCTGGTCGCTTGATCTGTGCTTTTTCTATGCACCATCTGGTGTTTAGGTCATGGGTATATTGTTGAATCCTGGCCTTCAGGCATCTGTGGGGTTTGCTCCTCCCTCCAAGGCCTGAAGGAGTTTCCAATACAAAACAACCTCGTATTTACAGCTAATTAGCACTTGGATTTCCTGGTAGTTGATATCAAGGCTGTTAACCTGATTATCCAAAACAGCCTGACACAACTTAGGGTTCTTTTTAAATTCAAGCTGTTTACAAATCTGTTTTTCAGCATAATCAAAGTAAATGCATTACCAAAGTATGTATATGTCCCCGAGATTAATTTTCTTGCACCAATCACAGTGCAAAGAAATACAATAGATTCAATGAAAAAACACACACAAAGACGGACAAACAGCCAATATGCAAAATATAAACGTGCAAATACAAAAAATAGTAACATTGAGAACATAGATTGTGGAGTCAGTTCAGAGCTGGGGTGAGCGAAATTATCCATGATGATTCAGGAGGCTGATGGGCATCCTTGATCAAAGACACCCTCAACCTTGGCCACGTACTCTTCTCACTGCTGCCATCAGGAAGGAGGTACAGGAGGTCCCACATCGCTAGGTTCAGAGGTTCAAAGTACATTTATTATCAAAGAATGTTCAGGAACAGTTATTACCCTACTGTAGCGGTGTGCTACAAGCAGCGCTAAAATTACGACACGGAGTCGGTAACTGCAGTCAAAGGAAAAAACTTTATTCGAAAACTTCAGCCTCACTTTTAAGCCTCTGTCAACCGGCCCCCCATGGCGCAGAGGCTCCAAAGCTCTGTGCTCACAAACCCCCGTAGGCTATCTAATTGTGAGTCGGTTCGGATGTGCCAGGAAATGGGTCGCCACATAACCCCCCCCCCCCCAGAACCGGCGATACACCCCCCAATGTCCACAGTCTGGGCCAGAACCTGCTTGGGAGGTCGGCCTCTGCGCTGAGGCGCCGGAAACTCGGCCGGTTGCGCCAGGTCCACATGGGCCGGTTTGAGGCGGTCCACCGTGAAAACCTCCTCTTTCCCCCCCAAAGTCCAGCACGAACGTGGACCCGTTGTTCCGGAGCACCATAAACGGCCCCTCGTATGGCCGCTGCAGCGGCGGCCAATGCCCGCCCCTTCGTACAAACACAAACTTACAGTTCTGTAGGTCTTTGGGTACGCAGTTCGGGCGACAACGGCGGGCTTCTGCGCCCCACCGCTGGTGGTAGAAGCACCAGTGTTCATTGGGCTTGGGGTTGGCGGGCTCTGTGGCCGGGCCTGGACTGGTTTGCTGCCGGGAGCGTGGCTGGGAGATCTGTGCGATGGACGCCCCGCTCGCCTTTTTGGTGTTCCACAGCAAGTCCGCCGGGGCTGCCACCTTCCGGGGGTCACTGAAATCCGCGTCGGACAGCAGCAGGCGTATGTCCTCGGGCAGCTGCTCCAGGAATGCCTGCTCAAACATGAGGCATGTGTGTCCGTCGGACAGAGACAACATCTCATTCATTAAAGCCAATGGAGGTCTGTCGCCCAAGCCGTCCAGGTGCAGTAAACGGGCAGCCCGCTCACGCCGTGAGAGTCCGAAAGTCCTGAGGAGCAGAGCTTTGAATTCCGTGTACTTACCGTCTGCCGGGGGCGACTGTACGAACTCCGCGACCTGGGCCGCTGTGTCCTGGTCGAGGGAGCTCACCACGTAGTAGTAGCGGGTGTCTTCTGAGGTGATCTGGCGAACGTGGAATTGGGCTTCGGCTTGCTGGAACCATAGGTCTGGGCGCTGTGTCCAGAAACCCAGCAGTTTCAACGAAACCGCATGAACAGAGGCGGCGTCGGTCATTTCTGGTCCAAAAATCGTTTGGACCGTCGGGGTCACCAATTGTAGCGGTGTGCTACACGCAGCGCTAAAATTACGACACGGAGTCGGTAACTGCAGTCGAAGGAAAAAACTTTATTCGAAAACTTCAGCCTCACTTTTAAGCCTCTGTCAACCGGCCCCCCGTGGCGCAGAGGCTCCAAAGCTCTGTGCTCGCAAACCCCCGTAGGCTATCTAATTGTGAGTCGGTTCGGATACGCTAGGAAATGGGTCGCCACACTACACCATCAGGATCATGAACCAGAGGCGATAACTTCACTCACCCCAGCCCTGCCTGAGCTGATTCCACAACCTATGGACTCACGTTCAAAGACTCTACAACTCATGCTCCCAGTATTATTTATTTACTTTTTGTACTTATACAGTTTGCTTTCCTTTGCGCATTTGGCTTTTTGCCAGTTTGTGTGTAGTTTTTGATTGATTCTATATTTCTTTGTACTATTATGATTGCCTGCAAGAAAATGAAGCTCAGCATTGTGTATGGTGATATTTATGAATTTTGATAATAAATTTACGTTGAACACTTGGTAAATTTACTCCTCAAGTCCCTTTTAAATCTTTCTCCTCTCACCCCCTAATTCTAGACTCCACAGAGGAGTCCTTGCAGATGGCTCTGGGATTGCACTCCAAAGTCCGGAATGCCCCTCTCTGTAGAGGGGATACACAGGTTGGGACTCTCTTCCCTGGAATGTGGGACGGTGAGGACATTTTCTTATGGAGATGTGCAGAACTATGAGGGACATTGATAGGGTGAATGCATATAGCATTTTCCTGGTAAAGGGATTTAGATACTAGAACGAATAGGATTTCCCATGGCCAAACATTTTAATTCCAATCCCCTTTACCATTCCACCATGTTGGTCATGGACCTCCCTACTGCCAAGTGGAGGCTACTCCCAGGTTGGAGGAGCAACACCTCATACAAGTCGGCCCTCCTCATCCACGAACTCCAAGTGGGCGAATTCAACCAACCGCGAGTTGAGAAAACCTGGAAGTGCTCTTCCAGCACTTGTTAAAGCATGTACAGACTTTTTTTTTCCTTAAACAATGCAGTATAACAACTATTTACATAGCATTTACATTGTTTTAGGTATTATAAGTAATCTAGAGATGATTTAAAGTATACGGGAGGATGTGCGTGGGTTATCGTGGATCGGGATAAAAAAAATCGGAAGTTCTCTTACTAAGTTGGAACTGGTACATCCGGTATTATTTAGCGTCAGTTAGTCAAACGTTTGTCTTAGTATATATTTTACCTTTCTATGCATATAAAACACTTAAATGTATGTTTTAGCGCCGGGCTCGGGAACAAAAGTTCCCGCGTTCGATCCAATGAGAGATCGCTCCCGAGTGCGCTCTCCACCGTGCCTGGTTGATGTGAGGATCAAAAACCCAAAACCCAATACTTAAACCACTGCGTTGCTTAGTAATAATTGTAGCTTTCATCGGCGCAGGGCCTTTCTCACTTTTTCCTTTAATATTGTTCCGATCGTTGACCGACTGTAGCCTAATGCTTTTTCAATGACCGATGGCATTTCACCTCTTTCCGATCACTTTATTTCCAATTTATTTTCAATCGTGACCATGATTATTTTCGTGAACAGAAACACTGCAGATTCAGAGCTCCGCCATTGGGTCCTAATGTCCACCGCACTGAGACAGGTTAAATAAGGGACTTGAGCATCCGCGATTTTTGGTACCCGCAAAGGGTCCCGGAACCAATCCCTTGCGGATAAGCAGGGCCTGTAGCGGTGTGCTACACAAGCGGGTCGCCACAGGCCGACTGTATTCGGTTTGGGTAGTCTCCAAGCTGATGGCATGAACATTGATTTCCCCAACTTCCAGTAAATTTTCCCTCTCCCCTTTCCTTCCTCTTCCAATCCCTTTACCCTTCCACCTGCCTATCACCTCCCCCGGTTCCCCTCCTCCTTGCTTTTCTCCTATGTCCACTCTCCACTGCTATTCCTTCTTCTCCAGCCCTTTGCTTTTTCCACCGATCACCTTCCAGCTTCTTACTTCATTCCCCTCTCCTCCTCTGCTCACCTGGTTTCACCTATCACCCTCTAGTTTGTACTCCTTCCCTACCCCACCTTCGTATTTGGGCTTCTTCCCCCTTCCTATCCAATGAAGGGTCTTGGCACAAAACGTTGACTGTTTATTCATTTCCACAGATGCGGCCTGATGTGCATTTTGTGTACATCCATAAGATCTCCCCTCATTCTCCTACACTCCACCAGGGAATAAAGTCCTAACCTATTCAACCTCTCCCTGTAACTCAGGTCCTCGAGTAGTGGCAACATCCTTGTAAATTTTATCTGCATTATTTCAACTTTATAATTTAATAAGAACCTGAAAAGTAACTTATTCTACACAGAGACTCATCAGCAGCTGGAATGATCTGCCAGAGTAAGTGGCTGAGGCAGATATATTAACATTTGGAAGCTATTTGATAAGAAATGTTTACAGGGATATGGGCCAAACGCAGACAAATGGGATTAGTTAAAACGGGAATCTTGACCAGCATGGATGAGATGGGCTGAAAGGCTTGCTTCCTTGTTGTATGACCAGTTATTGAATGGTGAAAGCCTATTAGATAAGCTTAAATTGTTTTAGTTCGGAGGGTTGAACCTAGCTTGTAGAGACCTAGAGTTTTGTTGGTTGCTGAGCCCGAAGGCCAAAGCCAGAGTTCCAAAAGGCCTTATCAGACCCCACTTTAAATATACCCAATTACTTGGCCACAGCCACCCATGGCAAAAAAAATGCCACAGATTTGCCTCGCACAGGCTAAAGGAATTCTTCCTCATCTCTGTCCTTGTACTCTTGAGTCCTAGACTCCCCTACTATAGGAAACATCCTCTCCACATCCACTCTATCCAGGTCTTTCACCATTCAATAGGTTTCAATGAGATCCCTCATCATTCTTTTAAACTGCAGTGAGTACAAGCCCAGAGACAAACACTCTTCATATGTCAACCCTTTCATTCCTGGGCTCATTCTTGTGGTAACTTCTACTTTACAAAAAGACCACTCGATAATTTGATGGCCAAAAGAGCATCTTTATCTGGGACAGCAAATGATATTTACAGTACAGAGGCTTCCAGGTGCCTCGTGCGGCCTGGGTGGAGGAACCATATACAATGCATACTGGGAGTAAAAAGAGCAGAAGTAAAGACCCCGCCAACCCCAGATCCTGCCTCCTGCTACCAACAGCTTCCCGATTAGTATTAACTTACTTTTAATAATACTCACATTACAACAATTCTCGTGTACCTCCCCAGAACTTCTGCATTGCCAACCCATCCCATTCTTAGAAAGGGGGCTCATCCAAACCCCGAGGTCATGCCTAATGTCTACGAT
This sequence comes from Hypanus sabinus, assembly GCF_030144855.1. Lineage (NCBI taxonomy): Eukaryota > Metazoa > Chordata > Chondrichthyes > Myliobatiformes > Dasyatidae > Hypanus > Hypanus sabinus. Next base: position 10,934,108 of record NC_082707.1, on the reverse strand, counting down.
TCCAGGGCCATGGTCTGGAGATCAGTGGCCCAGTGGAAGCCTGTTTGTGGTGAGCGGGTAGGTGTGACACCCACAGTGTGTGGCAGAACTTGCGGGTTGCCACCAGCACATCATGAGGCTGTTAACACAAACACACTTCACTGCATGTGTTACCGCACCCATGTGCTTAATAGATAAATCTTAATGAATCTAAATACTCAAATGGGCCCTCTTTGTTCAACCTGATTAATGAGAATGGGGGCAGGAATGACCTCAGTTCAAGCGGCATTCAATTATCAGAGTGAAGCACTCTGCCGCCCTTGTTCCATCTGGCACCACAATACGTCAGTGTGATGACTGCAGAGCCTTCATGCATATCAATGGGCCGGCGGCGGAGGGGGGAGCTGTCCACACCCTCTCCATCTCAGTCCAGACCTTCACAAGAAGGCCGCGTCTCTCTCCAGGTCAACACTGCCACGGGACAGCTGTCCAAGAGCTCTGGGGGAAGGGCAGGGAGCAGAACAGCACAGATGGAACCTTACCTCACACATAGAATTATACCGCACAGGAAAAAGGCCATTTGGCCCACAGTGTTGTGCCATTCCAATTAGACAAATAATCAAATGGCCAACCAAACTAACCTCTTCTGCTTACACACTGCCCATATCGTACTATTTCCCTCACATTCACGTGCTTATCCAAATGTCTCTTAAACGTCCCTAATGTATCTGCCTCTACCACCACCCCAGGCAGTGCATTCCAGGCACACACCACTCTCTGTATAAAAAACTTGCCCCTCACATCTCCTTTGAAATGATCCGCTCACCTTAATACCCTTCGGTACTAGACATTTCAGCCCTGGGATAAAGACACTGACTGTCCACTCTACCTTTACTTCTCATAATCTTATATAGCCCTATCAGATTTCCTCTCAGCCTCCACCACCCCAGGAAGCAGCTCCAACCAACTCTACACTGGTGGTTTATATAATCAACCCCAACCTTAAGCTACACTCCTCAATCACCTATCACTTCCCCCTGGGTCCCCTCCTCCTTCCCTGTTTCCCACAGTCCACTCTCCTCTCCTATTAGATTCCTTCTCTTTCAGCCCTTTACATTTTCCACCTATCACCTCCCAGCTTCTTACTTCATCACCCTTCACCACCCATCCACCATCCCTCACACCTGGTCCCACCTGCAAGCTTGTACTCCTACCCTGCCCTCAACTTCTCATTCTGGCTTCTTTGCCCTTCCCTTCTAGTTCTGATGAAAAGTCTGAGCCACAAACTATTTATTCTCCTGCCCGACCTCAGTTCCTGCAACATTTTGCAGGCATGTCTCTAAGCAATTCTAAACCGGCATTTACATCTCAACCCTAACCCTGAACACACACATTAACCCCAAGCCACAACCTCCATTAGCCATAAACACCCACACTAAACACCTCCGGACCCTGGGCAACACCTGCAGAGTCTCAGCCTCCCCCAACTTTCACCTCACACACAATACCACACATACGCAATTCTAAAGGCGGCACCTACCCCAGCCCCGTGAATATTCTCCCCCAGCTTGCGCATACAAACATACAGTTCCTATGCTGGGGAAGTCCAAGACCACATAACACGGCCTCAGAACTGGCGGCCTTTCAGAATGGAGATGAGGAGGAACTTCTCTATCCAGAGAGTGGCAAACCTGTGGAATTCTTTGCCATAGGCAACCGTGGAGGCCAAGCCTTTACGTAATTTAAGGCAGAGGTTGATAAGATTCTTGATTGGTCAGGACATGAAGGGACAGAGGTAGAAGACAGGTGACTCCGGCTAAGAGGAAAATTGGGTCAGCCATGATGAAATGGTGGAACAGGCTCGATGGGCCAAATGGCCTAATTCTGGTCCCATATCTTATCGTCTAATACCTGGTACTTGCCTCCCACTCAAAATAGACAAATAATTTTCAAGATAGATGATAATTGGACATACAGTAGATCCCACAGCTTATTGAAGGTGTAGGCCAGATCAAAGAAGCAGGGCCCAGTGACACTTAATCTCCAGTAACGCGATTGATAAACACAGAAGGGTTAATTTTTGCACTGCCAATATACTAACACTCCAACCCAAATAATCAAACTGTCCTTGCGAAATGTAAAATCCCTTCTCCAACATGGAAAGCAGAAATCCCTCACAACCCTCCTGAAAGACGGAAGTGATTGGAGCTTTGTGAGATGGAGGCTGCTCTGCTGGTTCGCGGCATCGAGCGGTACGTAGCAGATGGCTGAGCTGCAGAAACACGAGGAGCCGAGGGAGATGTGAACCAAAGCAAGGCCACCAGGAATAAAAGGGAAGCATAAAAGTGCTGGGCAAGGCTTCTCCAGAATCCGCTGCATACCCGCAGCGAGCAATCGAGGGGAATGGACAGGTCCTTGTCTCTGGTAAAGGCTGGGTGAATGGTACAAGGGGAATGACCAAACAAAAGCAGTCAAACATCCGATGGGCCAAATGGCCTCCAATGCCTTTCCAACTTTAACTACACAGCAAGCTCTGACAGTAGATTTGGAGTTAATCTCAATTCTATCCCACCTTCGACATTAGGTACTTTCATACCCATTCCTTCCCCAGACAACAACCTTCACTGACCTCTCTCTACAAACACCACCTCCACCTGTGTCCTTCAATCACTCCTGCCATCTCCCTCCCCATACAGAGAACACTCCCTGGAAACCATAAGAAGAATCGGGCCATTCAGCCCATCTGTTTAGGGTTAGTAAGTTGTGGTCATGCTCTGCCGCACTGGAAGCACGGCTGTCCCTAGTCATCCCTCGGACTGCATTGTTTGTTGATGCAAAAGGCACGCTTCACTGCATGTTTCCATATTACCATGTACATGCAACGGGTAAAGCTAATCATCCACACTGACATTCCATCATGGCTGCTTTCCCTCTCAAACTCTATTACCCTGCCTTCTCCCTGTAACTTTTGATGCCCTTACTAATCAAGAATCTATCAGCATCCACCCTGGGAAAACTTCTCTGGCGAGACAGTAATTTGACACTTTGTGTCCATTATTGAACAGCATAGTTTATTGTCATTCAGCAGTACAGATATGTACCACCAAACAAGACAGCATTCCTCTGAGCCAAGGTGCAGGACAAAGCGACAAGCGACACACACAAAACACTGGTCAGGCAGCATCTGCAGAGAAGAGTAAACAGCTGATGTTTCAGGCCGAGACCCTTCATCAGGGCAAATCACGTACAAATTAATATTACCACAAATAAATTAACAAATAAAAAGGTGCACTTGCAACAGAGGTTACAAAGTAAACAGTGTAATTCTACTGGCACTTCATACATGGATGGTGTCAGGGAGTTGTGGTTCACAGGCCAGGAAAACAGATGCTTCCCATCTGAACAGTTCCTATCCTAATGCCACAGTACCTCCTGCCTGATGGTATGGGATCAAAGAGACATAGGAACAGTATTCTGCCATTTGGCCCATCATATCTGCTCCACTATTCCATCATGTCTGGAACGAGCTTCCAGTAGAAGTGGTGGAGGCAGGTTTGGTATTGTCATTTAAAGTAAAATTGGATAGGTATATGGACAGGAAGGGAATGGAGGGTTATGGACTGAGTGCAGGTCGGTGGGACTAGGTGAGAGCAAGTGTTCGGCATGGACTAGAAGGGCCGAGATGGCCTGCTTCCGTGCTGTAATTGTTATATATGGTTATATCATGCCTGATCTATGACCTCTCTCAATTCCATTCTCCTGCCTTCTGCCCATAACCTCTGGCACCCTGATTAATCAAGAAGCTTGATTAAACCACTGTTCAAATTCACCCAAAGACTTGGCCTTCACAGCAGTCAGCAGCAATGAATTCTACAGATTCACCACCTTCTGGCCAAAGAAATTCATCCTCATCTTTGTTCTAAAAGGACACCCCTCACTTCTGAGGTTGTGCCCTCTGGTTTTAGATTCTCTCACTAAAGGAAACATCCTCCCCACATCCAATCTATTTTGGTCCCTCAATATTCAGTAAGTTGCAATGAGATCCCCTCACCCCACCCCCTCATTCTGTGAGTAAAAACCCAGAGCCATCAAACGCTCCTCATTCGTTAACCCAGGATTAATTTCCGGGATCATTCCCATGAAACTCCTCTGGATCCTCTCCAATGCCAGCACATCCTGTGTTAGATAAAGGGCCCAGAACTGGTGGCACAGTGATTGTTATTGGATCACATTGCCAGCATGATCTACATTCTCTGCAGAAGCAGCAAAAGTGAACTTGTGAAAGACGGACTCTCAGAGAACACTGGAGACAGTTTACACAGCAAGACACCAAGGAGAACTCTCCACATTTAGCAGGAAATATTAGAAAGGGTGAGGGACTAGAGAACACACAAATGCAGAGGGATCCGAGTATACCAGGGTATGACTGTCAGAATGCTGGTATGTTAGCTGCCCAGCACAATCCTCGCTGATTTGATTTGACGCAAACGATGCATTTTACAGTATGTTTCGATGTACATGTGCCAAATAAAGCGAGTTAACTAATCCTCCTCTGTCTGTATTGCCAGGAATCAGCAACTGCAAAAACCACAGAGCTCAGCACATCACAGAAAACAGCCTCCCCTTCATGGACTCTGTCTCCACTTCTCACTGGCTCAGCATAACCATGGACTTCTCCTATACTGGACAATCTCTCTTCTCGCCTCTCCCATCAGGCAGAAGATACAAAAGCCTGGAAACACATTCCACCAGGCTCAAGGACAGCTTAAACCACGCGGCGATCGGACTCGTGGATGGTAAAATGGACTCTTGCCCTCAGTCTACCTCTCTATCATCTTGCCCTTTGTCATTTAACTCCACTGTACAGTTTCGAAAGTTTTTACACTTTATTCTGCATTGTGACCTTGTTCCTTGCTTTACAGCAGTACATACATATATAGTGAGGGCACCTAAAACTTTCAAGCAGTACTCCATTTCTCAAAGTAGAACGGAGAACGAGTTTGTAAATCTGGCAGGTGCAAAGGCACTCAGGATGGTGAGGGTGGAGCGCCAGTGGCAGAGGGATGGTGTGGGTGCAGACGCACCCAGCCCTGAGACACCAGGCAAGGTCATTTGATTCCAAATAATTGGTTTATTGATCATTACAGAATGTGCCTCTGGTGTTTCCTGTCCCCTCCCCTCTTCCTTCCCCTTTCCCCGCCCCCCTCCCACTTTCAGTCCACAATAGTGCCTCATATCAGAATCAGGTTTATCATCACTCACATCATGAAATTTGTTTTTTTTTGCGGCGGCAGTATGGTGCAATACATAAAATGACTGCAGTACTGTGCAAAGGTCCTAGGCTCACTAGCTATACAGTGGCGCTAGAAAGTTTGTGAACCCTGCAGAATTTTCTCTATTTCTGCATCGATCTAACCTAAAATGTGATCAGATCTTCACTTAAGTCCTAAAACTAGATAAAGAGAACCCAATTAAATAGATAACACAAAAAATTATACTTGTTGATTTATTTATTGAGAAAAATGATCCAATATTACATATATTTGTGGGGGAAGTATGTGAACCTATGAAAGCTGTTTGGAGTCAGGTGCTCCAGTCAATGAGATGAGGTTGCAGTTGTGGGTTGTAGAGAAGCCCTGCCCTGCAAGATGACATACAAAGTCAGGTTACTGACAGCCTGCTCTTCTCAAGGAAGATCTCTTTATGTGCAACATGCCTCAATCAAGACAACTTTCAGAGGATCTTAGAAGAATTGTAGAGATGCATGAAGCTGAAAAAGGCTACAAACTTATTTCTAAAATCCCGAGTGTTCATCAGTCCACAGTAAGAGATATAGTCTACAAATGGAGGCAATTTAGAACTGTTGCTCCTCTCTGTAGGAGTAGACATCCCACGAAGATCATACCAAGAACACAACATGCAATGCTGAAGGTGGTGAAAGAACCCAAGGATAACAGCAAAAGACCTGCAGAAACCTCTAGAACTTGCCAAAGTCTCCATTTGTGTGTCCACTTTTGGAAAAACACTGAACAAGAACAGCGTTCATGGAAGGAAGCTACTGCTCTCCAAAAAAAATCATGGCTGTATGTCTCAAGTTTGCAAAAGACCTGGATGTTCTGCAATGCTTCTAGGACAATGTTCTGTGGACATAGGAGACAAAAGTTGAACTTTTCGGCAGAAATGCATATTGCTATATTTGGAAGGAAAAGGACACTTCACATCAACACCGAAACCACATCCCAACTGTGAAGCGTGGTGGAAGAAGCATCATGGTTTGGGGCTGCTTTGCTGCCTCAGGAACTGGACAGCTTGCAGTCATTGAAGGAAAATTAATTCAAAATTGTATGAAGACATTTTATAGGAGAATGTCAGGGTGGCAGTCTGGGAGCTGAAGCTTAACAGAAGTTGGATAATGCAACACGACAATGATCTGAAAAGATAAGAGTAAATCAACAACAGGTAAGAAAATACATGTTTTGGAACAGCTGAGTCAAAGTCCTGACCTTAATATGATAGAAATGTTGTGGAATGACTTCAAGCAAGCAGTTTAGCCAAGGAAGCCCACAAAAACCCAGAGCTGAAGCAGTTTTGTAAGGAGGAATGGCCTAAAACTCCTCCAAGCTGATGTGCAGAACTGATCAACAGTCACCGGAAACATTGAGTTGAAGTTATTGCTGTACAACGGGAATGAAAACAGCTACTGAAAGCAAAGGTTCACACACTTTTTCCAACAAATACATGTAATATTGGATCAGTTTTCCCCATTAATTAAATGAACACGTGTAATGTTCTTTGTGTTATTTATTTAATTGGATTCTCTTTATCTAGGAATCTTAGGACTTGTGTGAAGATCTGATCACATTTGAGGTCATACTTGCGCAGAAATAGAGAAAATTCTACAATTCACCAACTTTCTAGCACAACTGTATATGTTTGCCTAAGACAACCGCAGAGTACTGTACATCAAAGCACTGTGCAATGAATTGATCTGCATGGACAGTATGCAAGACAGCTTTTCAATGTTCATGTGACAATAATCCAATACTAATACACATGGGATAACTGAGAGTGGCCAATTAACCCAACACCTGAGGAGATTGAGGCAAGTGAGGTTCTCCCCCCAACCTTAATCTTAACTGAAATTTACAGGAGCAACTTAGGGAGCGTCCTCTCAGTCTATATCTCCAACTGGAATGGGAGCAGCCCAGCATTGGAGCAGACATCCCTACAAAGGACTGTGAGACTGGCTGAGAGGATCATAAGGATCTCCTTACCAGCCATTGGGACCATTTATCAGGAGAGCTGCATACAAACCAAATCATTAGAAAGAGGTAACAGAAGGTGTTGAATCATCGTGGATAGAGTTAAGGAATTGCAAGGGTAAAAGGACCCTGATGTGAGTTGTATACTGACCACCAAACAGTAGTAAGGATGTGGTCTACAAATTACGACAGGAGATAGAAAATGCATGCCAAAACAGCAATGTTACAATTGTCACGGGGGACTTCGGTATGCAGGTAGATTGGGAAAATCAGGTTGGTGCTGGAGGGGGAATTTCTAGAGTGCCCATGAGATGGCTTTTTAGAGCAGCTCGTGGTTCAGCCCACCAGAGGATCAGCTATTCTGGATTGGGTGTCGTGCAATGAACCGGAATTGATTACAGAGCTTAAAGTAAAAGAACCCTTAGGGCAAGTGATCATAATATCACAACCGTGGCTAACAAGAAAAGTCAAGGCCAACATGAAAGCCAAAGGGAGGACATGTCATGGAGCAAAAATTAACAGGAAGCTGGAGGACTGGGATGCTTTTAAAAACCAGCTCAAAGGCAACAAAGAAGTCATTGAGAAGATAAAGATAGAATACGAAAATAAGCTGGCCAATAATATTAAGGAGGATACCAAAAGTTTCTTCAGATACATGAAGTGTTTAAAAAAAAGGCAACAGTGGATATCGGACTGCTGGAAAACGATGCTGGAGAGGTAGTAATGGGGACAATGAAATAGCAGATGAACTGAGTAAGTATTTTGCACCAGTCTGCTCTGGGGTAGACACTAGCAAGATGGTGAAAGTTTCAGGTGCCAGGGGGCATGAAGTGTGTGAAGTTACCATAACTAGAGAGAAGGTTCTTAGGAAACTGAAAGGTCTGAAGGTAGATAAGTCCAGATTGTGTACACCACAGTTCTGAAAGAAGTGGCTGAAGAGATTCTGGAAGCATTAGTAGTGATCTTTCAAGAATCACTAGATTCTGGAATGGTTCTGAAGGACAGGAAATTGCAAATGTCACTCCACCCTTCAAGAGGGGAAAGAGGCAGAAGAAAGAAAAGTTTAGGCCAGTTAATCCGACCTCGGTGGTTGGGAAGGTGTGGAGTCAATTATGAAGGATGAGGTCTCAGGGTACTTAGAGACACACAATAAAATAGACCGTACTCAGCATGGTTTTAAGGTAAAATCTTGATTAATAAAACAGTTGGAACTCTGAGGAAATAACAAGCAGGATAGACAAATGAGAATTGGTTGATGTTGTGTACTTGGATTTTCAGAAGGCCTCTGACAAGGTGACACACATGAGGCTGCTTAACAAGCTACAAGCCCATGGTATTACAGGAAAGATCCTAGCATGGATAAAGCAGTGGCTATTTGTCAGGAGGCAAAGAGTGGGAATAAAGGGAGCCTTTTCTGACTGGCTGCCAGTGACTAGTGGTGTTCCACAGGGGTCTTTGTTTGGATCGATTCTTTTTACGTTACATATAAATGATTATGAGGATGGAGTTGATGGCTTTGTTGCAAAGTGTGCAGACGATATGAAGACAGGTGGAGGGGCAGGTAATTTTGAGGGAGTCTACAGAAGGGCTTAAATAGATTAGGAGAATGGGAACAAAACGGTAGATGGAATGCAGCAATGTGTTGGTCATGCACTTTGGTAGAATTAATGAAAAAGGTTGACTATTTTCTAAATGGATAGAAAACACAAAAAAGCTGACGTGCAAAGAGACTTGGGAGTCCTTGTGCAGGATTCCCTAAAGGTTGATTTATAGGTCGAGTGGGAGGTGAGGAAGGCAAATGCAATGATAGCATTCATTACAAGAGGACTAGAATATAAAAACAAGAATGTAATGTGAAGACTTTATAAAGCACTGATGAGGCCTTTCTTGGAGTATTGTGAGCAGTTTTCAGCCCTCTATCTTAGAAAGGATGTGCTGAAACTGGAGAGGGTTCAAAGGAGGTTCACGAAAATGATTCCAGGATGGAATGGCTTATCACATGAAGGGTGTTTGATGGCTCTAGACCTGTATTCACTAGAATTCACTGAAACCTATGGAACGGCGAAAGGCCTTGACAGAGTGGATGTAGAGAGGATGTTTCCTATAGTGAGACCAGAAAACACATCCTCAGAATAGAAGGGCGTCCTATTAGAATGGAGATGAGAAGGAATTTCTTTAGCCAGAGAGTGGTGAATCTGTGGAATTCTTTGCCACAAGCAGCTGTGGAGGCCGAGACTTTATGTATATTTAAGCCAGAGGTTGATAGATTCCTGACTGGTCAGGGCATGAAGGGAGGCTGCAGGGGATTGGGGCTAAGAAAATTGGATCAGCCATGATGAAATGATGGAGCAGATTTGATGGGCCAAATGGCCTAACTCTGTCCTGTATCTTATGGGCTTATCAAGGCTCTTAATATTATCAAGGATCCCACCCATCCATCCAACATCCATTTTGACTTTCCACCATCAAGCAGGAGACCCCGATGAGTAAAGACAAGAACGGTCAGGATGAGAAACAGTTTCTTCCTTCAGGTTTCTGAACTCCCTGCTGCATCGCATTTGAAGAGTCACTTGTTAATTTTTTCTGTACCCTGCAATATTTAATCTATGCACTTTACCTTGTTTATTTATGAGTAATTCATTTGTAGATTTTATTCTTAATTTCCAAAGTTACCGTGTGTTTTATGTGTATTACGTGTGCGGCTGTGCTTCACACCCTGGTCCTAAGAAACGCTGCTTCCTTTGACAGTATCCATTTATGTAGTTAAATGACTTGACAGCATGGCTTGAGGACAATGTGACAAAGTGTACACAATCACAGGGACAGTGTGGAACCTCCACATGGACGACAGCCGAGGTCAAAGTTGAACCTTGTACCCTGCAGCTGTGAGGCAGCAGCTTTAGCAGCCAGCCACCGCGGCACCACCGTTGTGGGGAAATCCGGCCCAGGCCTTTCCCGAGTGCAATGCCTTGCACTTTAATCTGTATTGTTATTATTTTACCCTTTTCTACCTCTGCATCAACAGGCAAGCTTTTCACGGGATCTCGGTAGAGGTAACAATCATAAAAAAACAATCACAGCATATTATGTTCATTGTGAGGGGAACTGAATACAGTTGTGGGGACAATAAGTTCAGATATATGGGGCATTGTGAGGCCACACCTTGATTACTGAACACAGCATTTACGTCCTGAATTAACTGAAGACACCAATGTGTTGCAAACAGTTCAGGGAAGGTTTCTCAACTATAAAACCATAAGACATACAATAAATGCGCAAGTCTTAGGGACATATATATCACTAGGGTGCCTTAGAGTTTTCCACAGTACTGTAGTAATTTTATGTATTGCAGTGCCGCAAAAAAGTACAAATTTCATGACATATGTGTATTTCAAACCCAATTCTGATGTGGGTCTCTATTGTGGATTGAGAGTGGGAAGGAGGCAGGGAGAGGGGAATCATGGTTGGACGAAGGGGAAGGGAGTGGGGAGGAAGTGGGAAGCACCAGAGAGCTGTTCTGTAATGATCAATAAACCAGTTGTTTGGAATCAAATGTCTCAGGGCTGGGTGCGTCTGCATCTACTGTGGTGAACTACATATACTTGTCTGGACACGCCCCCTGATGACTGCTCCTGTGGCTCCTCCCACAGACCCTGGTATAGAGGTGATGGAGGTCTGAGCCTGGCCTCTCTGTCTCCAGGATGTTGTATAGTGGTCAACCACTGCTTGTTCCTTCTTCCTGTCAATAAAATCCGATACCTCGCTTTTACGTCTCAGAGTGAGTTATTGATGGTGCATCACCTACACCCTGCCCCCCACCCCTCCAGCCCACCTTTTCTGTCACCTGTCCCACACGTGGGACTCCACCTCGCCATTCCCAACATCCTTTGCTCCTGCCAGATTTAAAAACTCATTATTTCCTCCACGATGACAAATAGAGTACTGTGCAAACATCGGCTCCCTCTCTCTATATGCCTCAGACTTTTGCACAATACTGTAGCAGCAGAATTAAACCATTCACTTCATCAAGTCATAGCTTGATTTATTATCCCTCTCAGTACCTTTCTCCTGCCTTCTCCCTGTAACCTTTGACACCCTGATAATCAAGACCCTATCAACCTCTGCCTTAAATATATTCAACAACTTGGCCTCCACAGCCGCCTGTGGCAATGAATTCCAGAGATTCATCACCATCTGGCTAAAGAAATTCCTCTTCATTTCTGTTCTAAAGGAATAAGTTTGTATTCTGAGACAACCTACTCTCCCTCTGGTCCTAGACTCTCCTGCTGCTGGAAACATCCTCTCCACTCTGTCCAACCCTTTAATCTACTAGGTGGAAGGAGTTAGTTGTTTACTGAGGAATATCTGGCAAGGCTATGCTTGCATCGTCCGGACTGCAGAAAAGTTAGAGAGGAGTTCACTGAGGGATACAAGGCACTGAAACGTCCTGGTAGAGTGGACGTCATCAAATCAGACTCTTGCAGTTATACACCACAAGAAGCAGGCACTTCGGCCCATCTAGTTCATGCTGAACAAGAGGACCCATCCAAGCCATCCAAGTCTGACAGTGTTTTGCCCGTAACCTTCTAAAACCATAATACACAGGAGCAGAATCAGGTCATCAAACATGCTCCACCATTTCATAATGACTGATTTATTTTTCCTCTCAACTCCAAGAAGCGGATGTTTTGTGAGCAAACACGAGGAAATCTGCAGATGCTGGAATTTCAAACAACACACACAAAATGCTGGAAGGGTCTCGGCCTGAAACGTCGACAGTGCTTCTCCTTATAGATGCTGCCTGGCTTGCTGTGTTCCACCAGCATTCTGAGAGAATGTTTTGTGTTAGGGGAGAACCTAGAAGTGGAGGAACACACACAAAATGCTGGAGGAACTCAGCAGGTAAGGCAGCATCTATGGAGAGGAATAAACAGTTGACATTTTTGGCAAAGTTCATTAGGACTGGAAGTGGAGGTAACTGACTAAAAGCCCACTTTTGATAGAAACAAAGAAAAGGCTCTCCTCCCATGAGAATTTAGAAATCTCTTCTTCAAAGGAACACATGCAAAACGCTAGAAGAACTCAACAGGTCAGCCAGAATATATAGAGAGCAATAATGAGCCAACTGTTCAGGCTGAGACCCTTTGTCAGGATTTCTTCAAAGGAGACAGGCAGATAATATTTCTTCAATGGAGGAACACAGAATATGGGCAGGCGGATAAAATTAGTTAAATTGGCATCACAGTCAGCACACCCAAGGTGGACTAAACGGCCTCTCCCTTCTCTGTGTCATGAGCCCTGTGAGCCTGTGCAACTGTATTTCTTAATTGCCATCTTAAGTAGAGTCGATAGACCCTTGTGCTTTCTGTTTACGCTTGTCAAGTTTACTTTGACTGGCACAGACTTTCAGCAGACTGTGCTTATTTAAAGGGGACTCCCAATTAGCGCTTATCGCGGGGTACTCGTGCGGGTTTCGAGAATGATTCGGCACACCACGTTCCTCAGCCAAGCAACTGATGCTCTGCTGGAATTCCCATGAATAAACTCTTGTTTCTGCCTCAACGCGGGAGTCTGTCATTCCTCCGCACCTGGGTCGGTCGTCTGCCAATGTACACCATGACAGCACTGTGTTATTGTCAACGACCCACTCGATCTGATGGGGAGGGGTCTCAAGCTCAAACCTCAACCAGCCCTTTGCCAACACAAATGTTGACTGAGCTGGTGAGTTCCCCACCCCCAGTAGGTTTTATTTTATATTTCATCTCCCTTTCTAATGGAGGCGTCATCTTCAAAGTAAATTTATTTGAAAGCATGTGCGGTATATGTCATGACAGACTACCTTTACATATATTTTCTTGCAGACATTTAGAGGAAAATAAAGAAATGAGTAATGAGGGTCTCCATTGGTCTAGGCTGCCATGGATAGTGTGTCCTGGCTATCTACATGATACACAAGCCAAGGCAGTACGATATGAAGAACAAGCTGTTGCCTATGTAGCATGCTCGCCCTTGTCACACAGCTGATGAGCCCAAAGGAACGGCAGAGATCGATACAGTTTGGATCAGCAGCATCACAGGAGTTGCCAATCAGCAGTGAACTCAACTGTATGTAGGACGGCCTTAGGATTTTTCCCCTCGGGGTTCACTCCCAAAGCCTTCCCCTTGAGTGGGTATAGCCACAAAGCAGCAGCTTATCAGAGTTCCCCTTCTCCTCGATGGGCAGCCAACCACAGATGATTAACCCCATCTGCCCAAAGCTACTGGTTTTAAGGTGCCTGTAACCTACAACTGCCCCTTCTCCTGTCAGTAGGTTCCACTGGGTTTGGTAGCAAAGCCACACGGGAGAGCCAGGAGCTGGACTTGGTTGTCAGAGGCTGTTTGAGAAGTACAGCACTAGGAGCGTATCTCAACTATCACCCCTGGCTACAGCAACTATAATAGAATGAATGAAAAACTACACATTAAAAAATATTGACAAATGACTGATGTGCAAAAGGAAGACAAATCATGCAAATAATTTAAAAGTAAACAAGCAATACTGAGAAACACACACAAAATGCCAGAGGAACTCAGCGGGTCAGGCAGTACCTAAGGAAAGGAAAAATCTGTCACCATTTCAAGCCGAGACCCTGCATCAAGACTGATGAAGGGTCTCGCCCCAAAACGGCACTGTTTATTGCCCTCCATTGGTGCTGTCCGACCTGCTGAGCTCTTCCAGCATTATGTATCTGTTATCCAGATTTCCAGCATCTCCAGAATCTTGTGTTTATAAATAAAATTGAGAACACGTGCTATGGGGTCCTTGAAAGGGACCCTAGAGGTTATGGAGTCAGCTCAAGGCAGGGACCAATAGGTTTGTGATAAACGGATGAACGTACAAGAGAGTTTTGAGTAAGTATGTGGTTGGGAGAGGTATGGAGGCTTGTGGTCTGGGCGCAAGTTGATGGGACTAGGCAGAATTGACAGTTTGGTGTGAGCTAGATGAGCCAAAGGATTGTTTCTGTCCTGTAGTGCCCCATGATCACTGAAAGTGATGGATTGCAAGGAAAACTATTCCTCCTAAGAAACTGAGTTGCTAATTTGTTAATCTCAGTGCCAAGTTTGGGCAAGAACTGATGTCTTTTCCCTTCCCTTCCAGCCCTGATGAAGGGTCTCGGCCCGAAACCTCGACTGCTTATTCCTTTCCATAGATGCCGACTGACTTTCTGAGCTCCCCCAACATATTGTGTGGGCTGCTCTGGAGTTCCAGCCTCTGCAGAATCTCCTGTGTCGATAAGTAACAATGAGAACATGTGCCGCAGAGGTCAGTTTCTAGGTGATGGAGTCAGGAATCTATAGGCTCCTTTGAAAGAGTCACCCGGAGTAGGCAAGGATTTGGAGCTGAGTTTACAATAGGATCAGCCACATTGAAGCACACCTGAGGTTCAATTTGACAAATCCTGCACCTAATTCTCTACAGACCTGCCACACCAGCAACGACTGTGGTCATGTTACAATCACAAATTTATATGCACCTGGCCTGCCTTTATAAAATGAGTTAACATGGCTGATGCGAATTCAACTCCAGGATTTACAAGTTGGAGCGTACAGAAGTTATAAACATCTTTTTGGATGTTTGCTAGAGTACAGATGGATGCATTGTGCAAACCTTTCCCCCTGCCCCCATCTCCACACCAGTTCGTAGCTTAAGTTATTGCATAGATTTGGCTGGTAGCTGAATGAATGTAAGGTGACTTTTGCATTCATAAAAAATGTTCACATACACTCATTGGCCATTTTATTCGCTACCTCGTGTACTGAATGAAGTGGCCACTGAGTGTATGTTTATGGTCTTCTGCTGCTGGAACCCATCTATTTCAGTGTATTCAGCAATGCTCTTTTGCACTCCACAGAGCATGGTTAGTTGAGTTACTGTTGCCTTCCTGTCAGCTTGAACCAGTCTGGACATTCTCCTCTGACCTCTCTCAATAACAAAGTGTCTTCATCCACAGAATTATCACTCACTGGATGTTTTTTGTTTTTCGCACCATTCTCTGTAAACTTGAGAGCAGGTGTTCCTCTCCTGGCTTGGTCCCTTGGTTAGGGTAGGGGTCCATGCATAAAAAAAAAGGTTGGGAACCCCTGCTGTTGTGTGTGAAAATCCCAGGAAATCTGCAATTTCTGTAATACTCAAAACACCTTATCTAACACCAACAATCATTCCACGGTCAAAGTCACTCAGATCACATTTCTTCCCCATTCTGATGTTTGGGTCTGAACAACAACTGAACCTCTTGACCATGTCTGCGTGCTTTTACGCATTGAGTTACTGCCACATGACAAGCCGAGCAGATATGTGCTAATAAAGTGGCCACTGAGTGTGTGCGAAGACCCTACTTGCCCATCCATCCACCTGCTTGCTACTTCAGAACAGGCAAAGCAACTGCTCTCAAGAGAGCCAAACTCATTTGCCATATAAATCCAGAGAATCTTCTCCCAATGTTAGTGCTTTTGTGGAGCATCTGGCATTTATAAACTTTACCCTTCCTTACATCAAATACTGCTCTGTAGATTCAATGTTAAACCAAGAGGATCGAAAAAGGCTGAGTGAAGAAGTTCTCCCTCGGGTTCCCCTTAAACATTTCACATTTCACCCTTAACCCATGACCTCTAGCTCGGGACTCACACAAACTCAATGGAAAAGGCCTGCTTGAATATACCCAATCTATAACCCTCATAATTTTGTATTTCAAGCCTCCTCTCGTTCCACGGCACTCCAGGGAATAAAGTACTAACCTATTGACGCCTCACCTATTACTGAGATCCTGGCAACATCCTTGCAATTGTTTTCTGCACTCTTTCAATCTTACTGAAATCCTTCCTGTGGGTGGGTGAGCACAACTGTGTTCAATACCCCAAATTGGACTTCACCTAGTATGAGGAGAGAATGCGCGAATTGTATCTATATTCACCCGAGTCTGAGAATGAACGGTAAGATGAGAGATAAGAAACGCACATGATTCTGTTTGTGGAGGAGTGTTGAGGGCAGAAGTGGAGAAACCAGCCTCCCCTCCACAGACTCAGTCTATACTTCTCGATGCCTCAGTAAAACAGCCAATGTCACACAAGACCCATCAACCTCCGGCATCCTCTCTCATCAGGGAGAAGATGCAATAGTCGGAAGGCATGTACCACCAGCTTCTATCCCGCTGTTAGACTATTGAATGGTTCCCTAGAATGAAAAGGTGGACTCTAAACCTCACAATCGATTTCGTTATGATCTTACACCTTACTGTCTGCCTGTACTGCACTTTCCTGTAACTGCAACAGTTTACTCTGCATGGTCATTGTTTACCTCAATGCATGATCAATCTCTAGGGTTGCAGCAACTGCACAATCTCTTGTGTTCGTGGCAAGCAATTAATGAAAGCCAGCCATCATAGCTTTGGCAGAAGAAAGATCCTGTCTGACCAATTTAGTGAGTTTCTACCCCAGTGGTATATGACTATTGAATGGTGCAATAAGATAGGCTCCTGACCTCATCATCTACCTCATTTTCTCTGTAGTTGTTACACCTTATCCTGCAACCTGTTATTGTTTTACATTCTTTCACCTCGATGCATTGCGTAATGATCTATTTGTATTAGTAGAATGCAAGACAAGCTTTTCACTGTATCCTGTTACATGTGACAATAACAAACCAATTTCAATTTCCGCCGTGGTTGTGAGGGTGGGGAGGTGAATAGTTTCCGATTAAATGTCAACTCTTTAAATGGAGGAGATATATCTCTCAAAGGGACATGAATCTTTGGAATTCTCTACCCAAGGGGCTGTGGAAACTTACACTTAACAAGGACAGCACCTGGATCGAGAACAGTACTGTAGTTCCAGAATACTGCTGAGACTGCAAGGGCCAGCAGGGAGCTGTGAAAACACCTTTCCTCCATGGACGCTGTCTACACTTCCCAGCACCTCGGAAAAACAGTCAACACAACCAAAGATCTCATCTGGACATTTTCTCTTCTCTCCCGTCAGACAGAAGATACAAAAGCCTAAAAGCACATGCTACCTGGTTCAGGGACAGGTTCTACCCCACTGCAATAAGACCATGGGCATATCTACGCAATAAGACAGCCTCCTAATACAATAAGGTGGACCTTTGACCTCACAATCTATCTCACCATGAACTTGCACGTTATATTCCTCCTGCATTGCATTTTCTCTGTTTTTATTCTGCATTATCTTATTGTTTTACCTTGCACTATCACAACACCCTGTGTAATGAAATTATCTGTATGGATGGAATGCAAACCAGGAAGATTTTCTCTATATTTGGGTACATATGACAACTGTTCCCTCGAAGCTGCATGGGTGCACGGTCCCAGAAGTAATTCAAATGCCCCCACACACATATCCTTTGTTGCTGCTGGCATTGGCTGCAGCTACAAGATGTTTTTAAAACGTGAACTTTGTTGGGCTGTATTTCATTATACCCTTCAATTAATAAAATCAAAAGTACGTGATTTTTCAATTTTCATTCTAAATATTCGAAGTATGCATGGTACAAAAAAAACATTTGAAGTGCCATGTAGTTTTCAGGCTGTATAAAAATCTCCTGCTCAGAGCAATGGTTGGTCTACGCAGCTGGAAAAATATCAGTGGGAACATTGTACATGATAATATTCTTTAGCCAGAGGGTGGTGAGTCTCTGGAATTCATTGCCACAAATGGTTATGAACGCCAAGTCATTGGGTATATTTAAAGCAGAGATTGATAGTTTCTTGATTAGTCAGGTTGTCAAAGGTGAGGGGTAGAAGGCAAGAGAATGGGGTTGAGAGGGGTAATAAATCAGCCACACTGGAATGGACAGAATTGTCTAGTTCTACTCCAATGTATCATGGTCTTATGAAACAGATTATTTGTGTTAACAACAAACACAGTTCTACATTGCCTACATGTTACCTTCTCTGTAACTGCAGCAATTTATTCTGCATTCTGTTGTTGCCTTACTACCTTAAAGTACTATGTAATGTAATGATCTGAATAGATGGCATATAACCCACAAAGATTTTCCACCACACTTCGCCACATATGATAATAATAAACCCATCTACCAATTTGCTACAGCTTGTGTAGAGAAACATTTCAAAAAGTTAAACCCTGCCTTTCCCTCCACAGAAGTTTCCAGAACTGACAAGTATTCAGAGAGTTTGGTGTTTTTTTAAAAATTCCTGATTCAACAGCACTTTGATTTTGATTGATGGTTGGACATGTCAGCTGAGATTTTCTGACAGCTCTCAAGTATTATCTGTGACTCAGAATTAAAAACAGTGGCTGAATATTGATTTAGTTAGAGATATCACGCAGAACAAGCCCTTCCAGCCCAACGAGACTGCGCCTCCCAACAACCCACCTATTTAACACTAGCCTCGTTCCTCTCCATACCTTGTGGTGCATCAGACAGCAACCCTGCCGCTTCTTCAGCATTTGTCTGTTTTTAACGAGGCCGAGTTGCAATCTTGACTCTCAACCCAGCGCGGATGGCAAGTGTGCAAGGAGCCGGCCGGATTCAAACTCAGGACCACTCAAAGTCCAGTGCAGATGCCCCTACATCACCGGCCAGCCAACACTAGACTAATCACAGGACAATTTACAACGATCAATTAACCTATTAATCGGTATACCTTTGAAGTGTGTGGGAGGAAACTAGAACTCTCGGGGGAAAGCCAAGTAGTTACGGACAGAATGTACAAACTCCTTGAACCCTGATGCCGTGAGCCCCGGTAACATCACGCTAACCGCAATGCTACCGTGGCGCCCCAGAATAATAAACCAATTTATCAATTTGTCACAACAGGTGGAGAGAAACATTTAAAAATACTAAACCCCATTTCTCCCTCGACAGAAGCTGTCAGAACTGACAAGTATTTGGAGATTTGCTGGGTTCTTAATTCCCGATTCAATAGCATTTGGATCTCGATCGAGGCTTAGACGTGTCAGTTGAGATTCACTGACAGTTCCCAAGCAACCTCTGTGATATAGTGACTGAAAATGAGCTGATTGGCACTGCAAATCAACCTAATATCCTCCACGTTTCCTGACCTCGGAGGGTAAGTAAGTAGACTTAACACGGAAAATTCTGATGGGCCCCAGCCTGTCCCTCACCAGATGCTAAACTCAATTAGAGAGAGAAAGGCAGACATGAAAGCCAGGGAAAAGAGCAATTACAAAGGTAAACAGACCACAGATAAGGAAGCGTGTGCTTGCTGTGTGCAGTGCCCTTGTACGGTTCAGGCAAAGGCAGCTCCTGACATCACATTGTACCCTAATGGATCTGTGGGCAGCCATGGGCTTACTTCCTATAATTAGTGAACGATCCCTCAGATGACAACATTCAAAGCTCAAATTAAATTTATTATCAAAGCACATATATGTCACCATGTTCAATCCTAAGATTCATTTTCTTGTAGGCATTCACAAAAAATCCAAGAAACACAATAGAATCAGTGAAAGACTTGAGAAGACGATCAGGTTGGACAGACAACCACTGTGCAAGATAACAAACCATGCAAACTTGAAAGTGAAAGATTAAATAGATAGATAGATGGAGAAGCAGTAAATAGAGAACATGGGATGAAGAGTCCTCGAAAGTGAGGCTGTGGGAATAGTTCAGCAATGGGGTGAGTGAAGTTATCCCCTCTGGTTCAGGTACCTGATGGTTGAGGGGTAATAACTGTTCTTGAACCTGGTGGTATGGGTCCTTACCAAATCTCTATCCTGTACCATCCAATATCCCAAACCAATCACATCTAACTTGCCCCCAATACCAATTAGTAACCAATCATGACGAACAGGCAGAATGAGGGGAGATTTGATAGAGGTGTATGAAATTATGATGGGTATAGATAGAGTGAACGCAAGCAGGCTTTTTCCACTGAGTCTAGAGAGGAAAAAAAACAGAGGACATGGGTTAAGGGTGAAAAGGGAAAAGTTTAAAGGGAACATGGGGGGGGCTTCTTCACACAGAGAGTAGTGAGAATGTGGAATGAGCTGCCAGTTGAAGTGGTGAATGCAGGCTCACTTTTAACATTTAAGAAAAACTTGGACAGGTACATGAATGAGAGGGGTATGGAGGGATATGGTCCAGGTGCAGGTCAGTGGGACTAGGCAGAAAAATGGTTCGACACAACCAAGAAGGTTCAAAAGGCCTGTTTCTGTGCTGTAATGTTCTAACTTTTGTCAACACTATTTAAAATCCCAAACTATCTTCTCTCTCTGGTCCATAATAATTCTATTTCAGAATGAGAATCACTTTATTGCCAGTATGTGAAACACACCAGAACTGATTGTGGTTCAGGGCCAAGCATAAAACACAGGACAGTACAACCAACAGTTTACAAGACAATAGTGCAAACAGCCATGTGCAATCAACAATTAGCAGAACGGTACATGGCAAACATCAATAATCAAACTGAAATAAATGTGAACAGAAGAACAGACTGAATAATTATCACAGAACAAGGAGAGCAGGAAAGGCCATTGAACGGCTGTTGTGCAGGGACAGTCAGGGTATCACACCTGAGTGAGTTTTGTGGAGAGCTCCAGGAATGAAGATTCAGAGATGACATGTAGACCTGGTGGTGATAGACTTATAGCATCTCCCTGATGGCCATTTGGCCCATCAAGTACACTCCACCATTTTGTCATGGCTGATCTAATTTTCCTCTCCGCTCCTATCTCCTGCCATCTCCCATATTCCTTCATACCCTGACCAGTCAGGAATCTGTCAACCTCTGGCTTAAATATACATAAAGACTTGGCCTCCACAGCTGTTTGTGGCAAAGAATTCCACAGATTTGCTATTCTCTGGCTAAAGAAATTCCTCCTCATCTCCATTCTAAAAGGATGCCCCTCCATTCTGAGGCTGTGCCCTCTGGTCTTAGACTCTTCCACCATAGGAAACATCCTGTTGAGGTGTCTATCCTCTAGGTGGGTGGGTGGAGTGGGCAGCAATCTTTACAGCTTGTTTCTTCGCTGTTAATCCAAATGCATCACTGCTTGGTACAGCAACGATCCTAGCTGAGACCACAAGAAACTGTAGAGAAGTGTAGTCACAGCTCGGCACATCATGAAAACCAGCCTCCCCTCTGTAGCCAGCAAAATCAAAGTTCCCCCTCACCCCAGACATTCTCCTTTCTGCCCTCACCTACCGGGGAGGAGATACAAAGCCTGAAAGCACGTACCACCAGGCTGAAGGACAGCTCCCGCACTGTTGAATGGTTCCCTGGTACAACAAAGTGGATTCTTGATTCTGCCTTCTAACTGATCTGAGCGTCACAGTGCACATCACAAGCAACATAAACACGCTTAGGCCATTAACACAGAATCCAGCTGCATTGGACACAAACACAGGAGATTCTGAAGATCCTGATATTCTGTAACACGTACAACACCCTGCAGGAACTCAGCAAGTCAGGCAGCATCAGTGGAAGAAAATGAACAGCCAACATTTCGGGCCGAGAATCTTCATCGGGATTTGAAACATCGATAGTGTGTTTCCCTCCACAGAAGTTCCTCCAGCATGTTGGTGTGTACAAGATACTTTAAATGGTACAACATTCACAGGTGTACATGGAGTCTGTGACACGAGAGATACACAAACCAGAAACATGATACCCAGATCCTCAGATACAAAGCTGTGATTCACAATTCACTCCAAAAGGAATTAAACAGCAGAGAGCTCCTGAAACTGCATTTTAATTACCTTTTTTTCCCCATGTTACCATATCATACGATAAAACATTTATGTGATTTCTGCAGAATATATATCCACGACAATCTGCTCCCTGATCAGTAATCCTGCCTGAGGGTAAAATGGCCCTACACATCTAAGCAGCAGTCACATCACTGCTAATATATTCCATTACTGGGAAGACATATCACATGCGATTCAAAGATCTATCACTGAATGCACTTATACAGCATAAAGCATAACTTGATCGAGGTGTACAAGACGATTGACGCGATCGAGATGTACAAGATAGTTTTTGATGCCTCTGGCCTGTACTCACAGGAGCTTAGAAGAATGAAGGAGGATCTCATTGCAACACAGAAGAGTACAGTAAAGGATCAGGCCTTTTGACCCACAATGTTGTGGTGAACCAAATAATAAGATGGATAACTAATCTCAATGTCCATACCCTTCCTTTTTCCTCACATCCATTGGGCCATCTAAACGACTCAAATTTCCCTAATGTATCTGCCTCTACCACCAGCTCAGGAAACCTGCCCATGACACCTCCTTTAAAAGTCACCCCCCTCACCTGAAATGCATGCCCTACCAAGCCTACCAGCATGTCCTACCAAACACTGAAAGATCTCAATAATGGATGTGGAGAGGTACTTCCTACAGTGAGAGTGTCTAGGACCAGAAGGCACAGTCTCACAATAGAAAGATACCTGTTCTGTCAAAGAGAGGCAATGCATCATTTAGAACAGGGATGGAGGGAATTTATTTAACCAGAGGGTGGCAAATCTGTGGTGTTCATTGCCACAGTCAGCTGCGGAGGCTAAGTCATTGGGTATATTTAAAGCAGAAGTTGAAAGGTTCTTGACTAGTCAGGGTGTCAAAGATTACAGGCAGAAGGCAAGAGAATGAGTTTGAGAGGCAAAATAAATCAGCCATGATGGAGCAGACTCGATGGACCAAATGGCCCAATTCTGCTGCTATATTTTATGTCTTATGCTAAGAGGCATAGATAAAGTGGACAGCCTTTTTGAGCGGCGTCACCAGAAGGTGCTGAAAATTAAGTACTCTCCGATCCTAGACTCTCTCACTACAGGAAACATCCTGGGTGGGGGGGATGTCAAATGCAAGTATTTCACAGAGTAGTGAGTGTGTTGCCATGGGTGGTGAAAGAGGCAGATATATTAGCGATATTTCAGACTCTTAGATAGGCAAAAGGATGATAGAAAAGCGGAGGGCTACGTGGGAGGGAAGGTTAGACTGATCTCAGAGTAGGTTACAAGGTTGGCACAACGTCATGGGCTGACGTCATGTTCTACGACCTCAGGTCTCTCTGATGGTTGCGGCTGCATCATTCAGAAGAGGCAGCAGATCTATGCACAGAAAGCTCTCATTGTAAACCGACATGCTCGATTTTTAAGTGAGGGGTAACTTCCAGAGTCCCACTAAAAACTCCAAGCAAGGCAGTACACTAGCACAAATGCTTTACAGCGCTAATGATCGTTTCCCTGATGCTGTCTGCAAGGAGCTTGCAATTTCTCCCCACGAGCGTGTGGCTCAGGTTGGTGAGATGTGGGGATGCTATTTTGATGTGGCCTGACCGCTGCATGTCCTCAGAATGAGCTGTCGTTATAAAAATGACGCACTCCACTCAATGTTTCAATCTACGTCAAAAGCTAAATCATTAAAGCTCTTTTATGGAAACTTCCCTTGTGCCAGACGATGACCACCGGCTCAGAATTCTTTCGCATCTACAACTTCTCTACTCGTGTCCCAACTCACAGGAAAGGCATCAGACATCTATCTATTTATTTATCTGTTTGTTTATTTTTTATTTTAGCGGTACAATGCGGATTAGGTCCTTCTGGCCCTTCAAGTCATACCACCCCCGAAACCCCCGAATTATCCAATTAACCCCAACCTAACAGGACTATTTACAATGAGCAGCTAGCACCTGGTACATCTTTGGACTGTGGGAGGAAACTGGATCACCTGGGGGAAACCCACACATTCCACGGAGAGGACGAGCAGAGACTCCTCACACAGCCAGTACGGAATCAACCCCCGGTTAATAACGGCATGCTAACCGCAACACTAATTTATGTATTTATGTTGTCATTCAGCCCACTGCATTGATACCGAAAGGAATGAAGTACTCAAGCTGATCTGTCGGCTCAGGTAGCGTGCACCCCCAGTCTAATAGTACCATCAGTTTAATATTCCTTTTCATGGCCTCACCTTTATTCCTAGAGTCACAGAGCCCTAGAACAATACAGCACAGGAACAGGCCCTTCACCCCATCTAGTCCATGCCAAACGATTGTTCTGCCGAGTTCCATTGGCCTACACCTGCACCACACAGACTCTCCATGCCCCTCCCATCCATGTACCTATCTAAATTTCTCTTAAATGTTCAAATTGACCCTGCATCTGTCACTTCTGCTGTCAACTCATTCCACACTCTCACCATCCTCTGAGTGAAATAGTTCACCCTCAGGTTCCCTTCAGACATTTCACCTTTCACCCTTAACCCATGACTTCTAGTCACACTTACATTTACCTGATCTAAGGACATAGTAATTCTGTACACCTCTATCAAATCTTCCCCTCATTCCTAGCGAATAAAGTCCTAACCTATTCTACCGTTCCCTAAAACTCAGGTCCTCAAGTTCCAACAACATTCTCATAGAGATTCTCTGTACTCTTTCAATCTTATTGCTATCTTTCGCGAGAGTCAAGTCAAGTCACTTTTTGTTGTCATTTCAACCATAAACTGCTGGTACAGTACACAGTAAAAACGGGACAACATTTTACAGGACCATGGTGCTACATGAACAATACAAAAATTACACTGAACTACCTGAACCAACACAAAAACTACACTAGACTACAGGACTACCCAGGACTGCATAAAGTGCACAGAACAGTGCAGGCGTTACAATAAATAATAAACAAGACAATAGACACAACAGAGGTCAGTAGGTTGGTAGTCCGATGTTTCATAAATAATCAGCTGAATGGCGGCATCCAGGATTCCGTCCGTTTCTGTACTCCCACCAAGTATTTCGTTGCCATAGATGTAGTCCAATTTAATGTCTATTGGAGAGCAGAATGGACGGGACAACCAGCTGGCTAGGGTTTGCTTTTTTTCTGCATGGACCCCTGCCCGCTCGCCTAGCTTCCTCGCACACTGCTTACGCTGTCCCTATCTCCAGCAGTAGGTAGGTGAACAGAACAGCACGCCAAGCTCCAAATCGGCTGGTATAATTTCAACACAACAGCCCAACTCCTGTACTGAATACAGGAGCCCAATACGCCAAAAGGTCTCTTTATGACCCTATCTACCTGCTTCCATAAAGTCACCCTTTCCTTGTTTTGAACTTCCAACACACATACTCATTCTCATTGTCCAATCAATGACAACCCAGCCTTCAGCTTCCCACACACACCCCAACACGCTCTCCCTCAACTCTCTGCAATCCGCCCTTCCTTTAAGAAGTGTGGAGTGCCCTGACTCATTGTATCATGGCCTGGTATGGAAGCACGAATGCCCAGGAAGGCTGCAGAAAGTGGTGGATACAGGCCAGTTCTTCACAGGCAAAGTGCTCCTCATCACTGAGCACCTCTAGCAGGAGAGCTGCCACAAGAAGGCAATATCCATCTTCTAGGACCCCCACCATCCAAGCCAATGCGCTCTTCTTGCTCTATCATCAGGAGCCCCTAATTCCCGTCCTCTACAAAAATCTACCTATCCAGCTGCATCTTAAATATAATTAATTAATTATCCTCAACTGCTTCCTTGGGCAGAGTATACAAACATAAAAACATACATAAAATCTAACGAGACATTTCATTTAGTGCCAGTGACCAAAACATTCCAGAAGCTCTTGTCATGGCTCATAAGCCATCACCGCACCACATCATTTCCCAGCCAATATTCCAGGATTCCTCCTGCTCTGCACAATATCAGATGCAAATATTCAGATATCCACGTACTTCACTGTAGGGGCTTCACCATTCGAAAGACTGATTATTTTCTTAATATATGAGCTTCCCTTGGTAAAGAGTTTTGATAAACTTGCCACAAACAAGGAAAATCTGCAGATGCTGGAAATCCAAGCAACACACTCAGCAGGCTCGCCGAAGCGTCTTAGCTTGAAATGTTGACTGTGCTCTTTTCCACAGATGCTGCCAGGCCTCTGGGTTCCGCCAGCATTGCACGCGGGTGCTGCTTTGATAAACTTGGATTCTCTTGTTGGCACGTGGCCAAGTGGTTAAGGCATTCATCTAGTGATCTGAAGGTCACTAGTTCGAGCCTTGGCTGAGGCTGCATGTGTACTTGAGGTAGGCATTTACCCACACATTGGTCTGCGACGACACTGGTGCCAAGCTGTATGGGTCCTAATGCCCTTCCCTTGGACAACATCGGTAGCGTGGAGAGGGGAGACTTGCAGCTTGGGCAACTGCCGGTCTTCCACAAAAAAAAACCTTGCTAGGCTTGCGCCCTGGAAACTTTCCAAGGTGCAAATCCATGGTCTATCGAGACTAACAGAGGCCTGCTACTACTAAACTTGGATTTTTCCACAAAGGACATCCTCTTAGGGATGTGAGGCAGGGTTTTGTCACAAAGAGTAGTGAGTGTGTGATGGTAGAGGCATTTATGATACTCTTAGATAAGAACATGGATGTAAGAGAAATGGAAGTGTATGGGCTATGTAGGATGAAAGAATAAGATTGATCTTGCTAAAGGCTAACAGGGTGTTATCGTGGGCCAACAGGCTCATTCTACACTGTATTGATCTGTGCAAAGCCCTCCCCACCTCATAACACATCTACAAGGCGACATCCCACCATCCAGAGGCCATGTCCTCTTCCACCGTACAGGAGCCTTAGGTCGCACACAACCAGGTGCAGGAACAATTATTACCCCTCGACAATTAGGCTCTTGAATCAGTGTGGATAACTTCACTCACCTCAACACTGAACTGATCTCTGAACACAACTTGTGGACTCACTTTCAAGAACTCTACAACTGGTGTATTTATCTTACTTAGCAATACAGCGCGTAACCGGCTATTCTAGCCCTTCAAGCCACGCCCGCCCAGCAACCCATGATTAACCCTAACCAAATCAAAGGACAATTTACAATGACCAATTAAGCTAACCAATACGTGTTTGGACTGTAGGAAATGACTGTAGCACCAAGAAAAACCCCACACATTCCACGGAGAGGTCATTCACAGACTCCTTACAGAACGGCACTGAAATTGAACTCTGAACACTGGAATGTCCTAAGTGGTAACAGCGTCGCACTAAACACTATGCTACCAAGACACCCACGGTCTTTATTGATTATTATTACTTTTTTTATTTGCACATTGTCTGCATATATGTGTAGTTTTCCATTGATTCTATTGTAGTTCTGTGTTCTTTGATTGCCCGCAAGAAAATGAATCTCAAGGTTGTATATAGTGATATTTACATACTCTGATAATAAATTTATTTTGAACTTCTAGGTTCTATAAACTGGTTTTATGAACTGGCAGAGAATGAAGAGAGATCTGATTAAAGTTTGCAAGATCACGAGAGACACAGAGTCAGTACTTTGCTCCTAGGGTTGAAATATTGAATACCGCACTTTGGTTGAAGGATTGTTAAGTTAAAAGGGTCGTGTGTGCAGCCAGGGATATTGCCAGATGCAAATACAATACGTGTTCTTAGACAGGCATATCAATGTGCAGAGGGGCACGGACATTGTGTAGGCAAAGGGATTAGTTTAATTGGGCATTAAATTACATTTAATTAGCTTGGCACCACATCGTAGGCCAAAGGGCCTTTTCCTGTGCTGTACTGTGGCAACTTTATTAAATACACCTGCTTGTTAATGCAATTTAGCCAATCATGTGGCAGCTACTCAATGTATAAAAGCCTGCAGACATAGTCAAGAGGTTCAGTCGTTGTTCAGATCAAGCATCAGAATGGGGATGAAATGTGATCTAAGTGACTTTGACTGTGGAATGATTACCGGTGCCAGATGGGGTAGTTTGAGTATCTCAGAGAAATGACTGACCTTCGGGGATTTTCATGCACAACAGTCTCTAAAGTTTACAGAGAATGTGCAAAAAAACAAAAAAAAATAATCATATGGTGAGTGGCAGCTCGGTGTCCAAAAACACCTCGTTAATGAGAGAGGTTGGAGGAGAATGGCCAGACTGGTTCACACTGACAGGAAAGTGACAGTAACTCAAATAACCACACATTACAACAGTGGAGTGGAGAAGAGCATGTCGAATCTTGAAGTGGATGGGCTACAGCAGCAGAAGACCATGAACATGCACCCAGTGGCCACTTTATAGGTGAAGGATATACCTAATGAAGTGGTTTCTGAGTGCATGTTTTATGCGCAAGGTGTTATGTCGATTCAAAGTAAGGGACATTTCTTGTACGCAGAACAAATCTGTCCACACAGGCTGTGTACTAATTACAACAGCACACCCCCGATGCAATTTATTGTCTTCTCCGGTCCACCCATTACCTCTGAATTGCGATTATTTATTTACTGCACCATTCTGTCATGGCCAAAAGTCATGGAGCTCTACAGCCTGCAGACTCAAGAGACTAATTCTGGAAGTGTGCATCTGGATTAGAATGCGTGACTGCAAATTCAGGTTATCAGTGTGACACTTTTACCAACTCAGCCAACCTGACACAAAGATCAGCAGACATCCTGGTGATGCATTTCCTCTCTTAGATTCAGGGAAGCTGAATAATCACATTAAAATGACATTTGGAATAAGTTCCTGTGTAGGAGGAGTTGACAGGGACATAGAATGAGCAATGCAAACAAGAACTATGGTCAGCACAGACAAGTTGGGCTGAAGGGCCACTTTCTATGCTGCATTGACATAGTTAATGGACAGCACAGTAGCATAGTGGTTAGCACAATGCTTTATAGTACAGGCGGTGACCCGGGTTCAATTCCCACCACTGCCTGTAAGGAATTTGTACATTCTCCCTGCGACCACGTGGGTTTCCTCCGGGTGCTCCGGTTTCCTCCCACAGTCCAAAGACGTACTGGTTGTTAGGTTAATTGGTCATTGTAAATTGTCCCGTGATTAGGCTAGGTTATATGTTAGGTGTCGTGGCTCAAAGTAAATAAGTTATGGTATGGAAACACCAGGGTCCAAGAGTAGAAAAGGGCATCACAGGGAAAGCCCTGAGCACCCCTACAAGGAGCTCTGCCGCAGAAAAGCAGCATCCATCATCAAAGACCCACCATCTCTCTTCTCGCTGCTGCCATCAGGCAGAAGAAACCACCAGTTTCAGAAATAGTTATTACAATTCAACCATCAAGCTCCCCTCAGAACACTTAAGTGATCACTGAAGCCAACCTATGGACTCAGTTTCAAGACTCTAACAATTCATGTTCTGAAGAGCTGGAAAAAAAGTGTCTTTTTCAACCCAATTTTTTTCTGCTTTTATTATCTGGTTGATCTGGATGTATCGGGCTCCATCATAAGAAAGGAGCAGGAGACACCCAATCAGACCTTCAAATCTGCTCTGCACCCTGAACCAGCTAGTTGGTATCAGAAGTGTCACCAATGTCTTTGCATCCTACACCTCTGGCAACACCTCCCACCAAGTGGGTACATCTTTTAACTCCCCCCCCCCACACACACCACTCCTG
Source organism: Hypanus sabinus (assembly GCF_030144855.1). Taxonomy (NCBI): domain Eukaryota; kingdom Metazoa; phylum Chordata; class Chondrichthyes; order Myliobatiformes; family Dasyatidae; genus Hypanus; species Hypanus sabinus. Next base: position 10,904,456 of record NC_082707.1, on the reverse strand, counting down.
TTTCCCAGCTACACCCCACCCTTCTACAACACTGGAAAACTCTGCAACATTTGCCATAAAACACCCAACTCCGCCTCACCACTACCCATTCACCGCCGACAATGTTATCAGACGGCCTGCTGAGTAATGTGGTCAGCAACAGGTATCAACAATAACAGAAATCTCCAACTGTAACAATAAAGTGTCACAGAGCAGTGCAGGCAGACATAAGGTGCAACTTCACAATGAGGTAGATTGTGATGTCAAGGATCTATCTTGTCATATTAGGGACCATCCAATAGTCCTATAACAGCAGGATAGAAGATAGCCTTGAGCCTGGTGGTACGTGTTTCAGGCTTTTGTATCTTCTGCCTGATGACAGAGGGTGGAAGAGAAAATGTCCAGGGTGGAAGGGTCTTTGAATAAAGTAGCTGCTTTACTGAAGTGACAGGGAGTGTGGACAGAGGTCGTGCAGGTGGGTGCGTCCTCACCTCACAAGGAGGGCAAGCCAGCATCTTTACTTTCAGCTTGTCACTGAACAAACTTCAACAGATACGGAGTTGGAAGTGTCCTGACAGGTTGCATCGTGGTCTGGTACGGCAATTCCAGTGCCCAGGAATGTGCGAAGCTGCAGACTCAGCGCATTACATCACGGGCATCTCCAGAAGGCACTGCCTCAAGAAGGCAACATCCATTGTCAAAGATCCCCACCCGTGCCATCGCTGTTCCCTCTGGGCTGCGAGGGTGCACGGCTGCCCAGTAAATGACAGGCTCCCACACAACAGCCTTGAATTCCCCCAGACTGGAATAAAGGCAGATGAAAAAAAGCTTATGAAACATCCAAGATTTTCTTTGTTGTACTTCATTATACCCTTTAATTAAGAAATAAAATCAAAACTGCATCATTTTACCATTTTCATTTTAAATATTCATAGTATGCCTAGTATTAAAAAAAACACTTAAAGTGCCACACGGTTTCCAGGCTGTGCAAAAATTTCCTGCTCAGAGCAATGGTTGGTCCACAGCTGTAAAAAGGATTAGAGGGTGCATTGCATGCCACCTTCTCACAGCTACCAACAGGCAGTAGGTACAGAAGCTTGAAGTTCCACACCACCAGGTTCAACAACAGCTACTACCCTTCAACAATTGGTTCCTGAACCAACCAGCACAACACTAATCACTGGAGTTTAGCGACACTAGGACTACTTTGCACTCAGATGGACTTATTCGCTCTACGTTTTCTGTTTTTAAAAAAAGTGCAATTTACTTAACTTCCTATAGTGGAGCCAGAGGGCAAGGCCTCAGAATAAAAAGACGTCCCTTTCGAACAGAGATGAGGAGCAATTTCTTCAGGCAGAGAGTGGGGAATCTGTGGAATTCATTGCCACAGATGGTCATTGGGTATATTTAAAACAGAGGTTGATAGGTTCTGGATTAGTCAGGGTGTCAAAGGTTACGGGGGGGGGCAGGCAGGAGAATGGGGTTGAGAGGGATAATAATTGAATGAGGAGCAGACTGCATGGTGCGAATGGCCTAATTCTGCTCCTAAGTCTTGATTTAAGTTTTTCCTGTGAGTGCTAGGTGCCCGTGATGATGCTGCACCTGTGCTCACATGGACTTGTACCTACCACAATAAAATTTGTCTTCCAACTCTCCGCAATTTCTTGCAATCAGCAACACACCAGTTGCCATACCAAGCACTGGATAGGATACATCATTGTGTGTGTACAAAAACATTTGTCCACATTAGAAAATCACTGGCTTAAGAACAAAATGCAAAGGTTGATGAATTTGGCTCCCATATCTTATGTCACAGCTTTTCCTTTTATCAGACCTCAATGTACTGATACATTCAATTACCTGTCAACACAACACTCTCCATTGTATCTCAGTACATGTGACAATAATAAACCAATTATCGTTTATTGTCAGATTTCTGTGCTTCTCTGATTCACACTCTAAAGAGGGCCTGGCTATTTCCGGTCACAGGACCGCCTGACCCGCTGAGCCTGCCCGGGCACAGATGCTGAAGTAAAGCCGAACTGCCAGAGGAACTCAGTGGGTTGGGCAGCCTCTGTACTGGTGGGGATAAGAACCATCGACGTTTCGGGTTGGAAACGCGGCATCAATACCTCCAGCAGATTGTTTGAGATGGTGGAATCTGGAGCAGCGCACAATCTGCTGGAGGGTCGAGCAGCGTCTGTGAGAGGAATTGTCCTCAGGTTAGATGCAGCGTTTCGACCCAATGGGTTCCTCCAGTAGATTGTCGCTCTAATTCGGCTCAGTTGCCTCCCCACCCACCTGAATTCTCTAAAACAACCCTAAGTTTGCCTGATGAAGGGTTTCAGCCCGAAACGTAGACTCTTTATTCTGCTCCATAGACGCTGCCTGACCTGCTGAGTTCCTCCAGCATTTTGTGCGTGTCAGCTTTGCCTCTGCTGGGAGTTCATTTATTGCCTCCCCCGTCTGGGTTCGCCAGCAGACTTTGCACCGGGTGAAAGCTTCACGCCCACTACCTTCCCCCAGACCCGGTGTTTCACTGAAACGGCGGCCGCCGCTTCTTCCCGAATGGCAGCTCCCGAGCTGTCAGTCTAGAGACGGTGCCCCAGGCTCCAGCTGCTGGCTTTCCCCAGACCGCAGAGACGGGACTACCTGGATCTCCTATCCGGGGAAGGCCCAGCTCCCAGCCGCCGGGAATACCCTCTGCCCCGTTACAATACGCCGGACTCTCGGCAAAACAGTCCCACACAAAAGAAGCTCCGCCATTTTCCTGTGATGATGGGGGCTTAGGTCCCGCGGACTCTTCCCCAACCCACACACCTCTCCTCTTCCCTCCGGCCCCGGGCCAAGGGCTCTGTCTCAGCTCATGCAACCGACTCCAGTCGCGGGACATGAAGAGACATGGCCCTAGGAAGGTGTCAGCCTGGAGCGGGGATGATCTTGGCCCAACTCAGCCTAGCCCACAGCCGGTCCTCGCCCCCGGGCCCTGGGTTGAAGCAACGGGAGAAGGGAAAATAAAATGAGTGGGAAGGAGAGGGGAGCGGGCGTCGGCCGGTCACTTATCCGTCCCGGAGATCGTCCCAGCCCCGGACACTGACAGCAAACCCAATCCCTGAACACTAGCCGGCTGTAATGTCAACTCCAAACCCCCCGGCTTCAGAGACAACGCCCGGCCTGAGGGCCACAATCAGTGCCTGGGCATTAGAATAACAGCAGGCCTTGGGGCTGAGGCTGGATTCCCCTCTCTCCCCGGCTCCAGCTCCATTCACTACCATCTTCTCTTCCTATCCCAAATCTTCCCCTTCGCCCACTTTCTGCCACACATCTTTCCCTTTCCTTTCCCCCGCTTCAACCTCTCCTTCCCCCCGTCTCTCTCCGCTTCATCTCCCTCCTCGCCTTTCCCCAGCCGTCCTCCCTGGCCCAGTTCTCTCTGGGTTTTCCCCTCTCCCGGGATATGCTGTCTCTCAGCTCCCTCTTTCCACCCCCGATATCCCTTCCCCCTGGAACCCATCTCTCCACTCTGGGCCCTCTCTCCCTCCCCCACCCCCAGTTCTCCCTTCTCCTCCTCCTCCCCCGGCTCTCCCTCTCCCCAGATTCCCATTCCAGCTCTCCCCTCCCCTTACCCCGGCTCCCCCCGCCGACGGCCCCGGCTCTCACCCGAAGTCCTGGTCCATGGATTTGAAGAAGAACTTGTAGTTGGGCTTGTTCAGCACCTGCTTGAAGTCGGCCAGGGTGACGCGCTCGGCGGCCAGCGGCAGCTTCACCAGGTACGGCGTCTCCTGATCGTCGATGTGGTAGATGATCTTGGTCTCACCCATGGTCGCCCCTGGAGCTCGGGCTCCGGGCCTCGGAGAGGCCGCCCTGCAATCTCCCCCTGCCGTCGGGCCCACCTTCCGAATCCAACTGCCTCTCGATACGTCGTATCTCCGAGCCGCCGATCGCGCTCGCTTCCCCGACCGACACTTTATATCTCCTGGCGCCGACCAGCCGATACTTTGTATCCCCTCCTGACGACCAGTCGCTAGTTCGTATCCCCTGTCGCCGATCAGTCGATACTTTGTGGCTCCTGTCGCCGATATGCCGGCACTTTGGAAGTGATTTCCCCCCTTTTCACCCCCTCACTGCCGAGTGCCTCCTTTCTCCGGCCTGATACTTTGTATCCTTCGCTCTCGCCCCCCCCCCCCCTTCCACCGCAGACCAGGTCCAGCGCTCCGCCCAGCGGCTGCCAGCGGCGACCCCGAGCCCCAATCAGACGGCGAGGGGAGCGGTAGCCGCCGCCCGTCCCCGTCACGGGCCGGGCTGCCAGCTGGCACCGCCGCCTCCTGGCCTGCCCTCCCTCCCTCCCCGGCGCCGCTCGGTGCCAGGGCTGCGGGCTCGACGGATTGCCAGCCCGCACCGCCGTGCAGAGGGAAGGGGAATTCGCGCTCTCAGCACCTCCCCACGCCAAGCAACGTGAAGCGTTGCTCCGTTCCCGGGCCGGAGGGGAGTGGGGTGGTGGCAAATCCTGGCGGCAGCCCCGGCCACCCAGGGTATCAGTTGGCACTTGCGGGCGTTAGGATCGCGGATGTGGCCATTGCCCTGAAGGTCTTCCATGAGACAGAGTGGACGTGGACAGGATGCTTCCTAGGAGAGTTTAGGACTAGAGGGCACAGAATATAAGGACGTCCATTTAGAACGGAGATGAGGGGTAATTCCTTCAGCCAGAGAGTGGTGACTCTGTGGAATTCATTGTCATAGTCGGCTGTTGAGGTCAGGTCATTGCGTATACATAAAGCGGAGGTTGATAGGTTCCGAATTAGTAAAAGTGTCAAAGGGATCAGGAGGAAGGCAGGAGAATGGGGTTCAGAGAGATATCAAATCACCCATGATAGAATGGACTCGATGGGCAGAATGGCCTAATCCCACTCTAATGGCTTATGGTCCAACACCAGTTCACGTAATGAGGATGCTCCCTCCTGCACTTCATCCTTGGAATTAGGCAGAGGCAGTTCTGGTGTGAAATTTGTCTTTGTGGCAGCAGCACAATGCATAATAATAGAGGAATAACGTGACGTATAGTAAGTATACATAGACCAAATAGTCAAATTAAATGAGTAGTGCAAAAGAAGTAGTGAGTTAGCGTTCATGGGTTCAATGTCCATTCAGAAATTCAGACAGTACAGAGTACAAAGTCTCCTGCCTCCCTGCACATGATTTATATCATTTATTTTTATATCGAAATACAACAGAGTAGCAGACCCCTCTGGTCCAGCGAGTCTGCACTACCCAATGACACTCATGTCACCAATTCATGTTTTGGACTGAGGGAGGAAACTGAAGCACCTGGAGGAAACCCACATCGTTGCAGGAAGAACATGCAAACTCCTATAGACAGTGGCGGGAACCGAACCTGGATCATTGGCACCGTGCCGTTTGAATCACTCCATTCCCAGCTTGTCTAAATGCCTCAAAGGTATCTGCTTCCACCACTTCCCCGCCCACACCCACCCCTCTCTGCATGTGAAAAAATGCCTAATTCTCATAGAACATTACATCACAGTGCAGCCCCCATCAGCCCAAATTATTGTAGTGATGCTTTAACCTACTCTGAGTCCAATCTAACCCTTACCTCCCAAATGGGCATCCATGTTTCTTTCATCTGTATTCCAATCTAAGAGTCCCTTAAATGTCCCTAATGTAACTGCCATCTGCCACTGCCACCAGCCCTGGCACCAACCACTCTCTGTATATACAAACTGTGGAAAAAAAGCCTTCCTCTGATATCAATTCCCCCCCCCCCCCCCCACCACCATCCTTTCCTCCAACCATCTTAAAATAGGTGCAGGGGATCTGGGAGTGCTCCAGCAGGATTTCCTAAAGGTCAACTTGCAGGTTGAATCAGTGGCCAGGAAGCCAAATGCAATATTAACATTCAATTCAAAAGGATAGAATATAAAAGCAAGGATGTAATGCTGAGGCTTTATAAAACATCGGTCAGACCACACTTGCACACTTGGAGTACTGTGAGCAATTTTGGGCCCCTTATCTAAGAAAAGATGTGCTGACATTGGAGACAGTCCAGAGGAGGTTCGCCAGAATGATCCCGGGAATGAAGGGGTTAATGTATAAGGAGCGTTTGCTGGCTCTGGGCCTGTACTTGCCAGAGTTGAGAAGAAAGAGGGAGGGACCCATGGAACATTGAAAGGCCTCATAGAGTGGATTTGGGGAGAATGTTTCCAATAGGAGAAGAGTCTAGGATCAGAGGGCACAGCCTCAGAATACAAGGACTTCCCTTTAGAACAGGGATGAGGAATAATGCACACAAAACACTGAAGGAGGTCAGGGGGCATGTTGGGGTTATACCCAATGGATTTGAGAAAAATGGGACGTGACTTGTTTAAAACCCTGTTCTTGAACAGGGTGGATGTGGATTGGATGCAGAACCATTTATAAATAACGTGTTTGCAATGGAAGATTGAGATGAGTTTTTTTCTCAGAGCTGTTAGTAAATTGGTTTATTATTGTCACATGTACTGAGGTACAGTGGAAAGCTTTGTTTTGCAGCCCATCCATAGAGACCAGCATCTTGTGAACTTACAGCAGCCATAGAATCCCTCGTGTTGGAGATGAGGAGGGATGTCTTTCACCAGAGGGTAATGAATTTGTGGAATTAATTCACAACAAATGGCTGTGAAGGCCAAATCATTGGGCATACGTAAAGCGGAAGTTGACAGTTTCTTGATTAGTAATTGCGTCAAATGTTATGGGGAGAAGGCAGGAGAATGGGCGAGTATCTCAGACATGACTGAATGGTGGAGCAGACTCATGGGCCCGATCTGCTCCTTTCCAAGTCAAGGTGCTGTTGAACATGGAGGGGAATCTATGGTGGTTTTCCATGTACCATGCCCCTATTGGTTGAAGGTTTGCAGTACACACTGTAGCTGTGACAATGGGATCTAAGAATACCCTCCATTCTGAGAGGATCAAGAACAAACAAGTGCAGTAGCGTAGTAGGTAGCATAATGCTTTACAGGGACATGGTCTGCGTTCATTTCACCCTGTTTTTCTGTTGGAGTTTGTATGTTCTCCCCATGGCTGAATGGGTTTCCTCCAGGTGCTCTGGGTCCTCCCACATTTCAAAGACGTACGAGTGAAGGTTAGTAAGTTGTGGGTATGCTATTTGTTTGGAGATAACAGTGCGGAATAGGTCATTCTGGTCCAATAAGCCACACTGCCCAGCAAACTACCTATTTAACCCTAGCCTAATCACAGGACAATTTACACCGACCAATTAACCCACTAGCTGGTGCATTTCTGGGCTGTGAAAGGAAACCCATGAGAAGGAGTTGAACTCCAAACCCTGGCGCCCTGAGTTGTAATAGCGTAATGCTCACTGCTACACTGCTGCGGCACCCTATACACCACCGTTAGCGGCAGAAGCATGGTGACCCTCGCGGGCTGCCCCAGCGCAATATCGGACTGTGTTGGAATGCTGACGTAAAACAAAGCATTTCACTGTATGTTTCAACATGGCAATGTACACGTGACAAGTAAAGCTGACCTTTAAAATCTTTAAATCTCCTTTAATTAAAGATGGATTACTGAAATATTGAGAAATCAAGTTACCTGTTGAGTCCAGAGGGCTGCCATGTGCTCAGACAAAAGATGAGGTGCTGTTCCTCAGTTTGTGTTGGGCCCCAGTGTAATGGTACAAAATCAGGCTTCTTATCACTGACACACGTCGTGAAATCTGGTGTTTTGTGGCAAGACATAAATATTGCTGTAAGTTGCAATATATTAAAAAATAAATAGAGTGCAAAAAGAAAGATATTGCCCCTGAACAGATACTGCAAAAAGAAAGCAGAATTGTGAACTAGCTCGAAATGTTGACCGCTTATTCCTTTCAACGTTCCCTTTAATTCTTTTCACAGCTGTGCGGACCAACCATAGCTCTGAGCAAGTATTTTTTACAGGGCCTGAAAAGCTGCGCGGCACTTTAAATGTTCTTTTAGTAATAAGCATACTATGGATACTTAGAATGAAAACTGACAATTTTTGATTTTGTTTATTAACTGAAGGGTATAATGAAATACAAAGAAAATCTTTCACATTTTGTGAACTTCTCCTGGCTGTGTCCAATTCCAGCTGCGTGGCAACAAAGGCTGTGTGCACGGGAGCATTTCCGTTACTGCGCAGCCGTGTGCCCACTCAGATTAAAGGGACAGTGACTCTTTTCCATGCCTTGTTGAGTTCCTCCAGTACTTTGTGTTTGTTGCTCGAGACTTCTACTATCCATCGAATCTCTTGTGTCTCCTGGGGGCAGCAAACTGGGAGTTCCTGGATTTAAATCACTCCATCTGAATAGAGTTAATCCGAATCAAAATCGGGTTTATTGTCACTGACGTAGATCATGAAAAGTGTTTTCTTCTAAAGCAGTAGGGTGTAATGTATATAAATATAATGATAAGTTAGAATAATAAACATATATGTAAAATATGTGGTACAAAAAGGGAAGAAAATAGTGAGGTAATGTTCATCGGTTCATTGCCCACTCAGAAATCTGATGGCAGTGAAGAAGAAACTGCTCTTAAAATGTTGAGTGTGGGTCTTCTGGCTCCTGTACCAATAGTAGTTATGAGTCCCAGCAGGTGAGGGTCGTCTGTAATGGATACCACCTTCTTGAGATATCACTTTATGAAGACCACGCAGGAGGCCATGGAACCATAGGTGAATAAACCAATTCCCTGTATATTCTGGGTGTGACCAGGACATTGGAATAATCTCTGCTGTGTGCCTGGAATGCATTGGGTGGAATTTTCCAAGCCCAGAGTTGGAAATGGGGTGGGGCTGTCCCCATAAACTGAAGACAAAAGATCGACTGCAGGTGCTGGAAATCTTTCTTACAGAGACAGAGAACAGTACAGCACAGGAGCAGGCCATTTGGCCCACATTGTTGTGCTGAACCAGCTAAAAAGCAAATTAAAAACACCCAAACACTAAACCAGCATCATGTCCATGTCCCTCCATCTTCTTTATATTCATGTGCCTATCCAAACTTAAAAGCCCCTAATGCATTTGTCTCCACCACCATACCAAGCAGCACATTCCAGGCACCCACCACTCTCTGAGTATAACCTTGCCCCTTTGAACCTATCCCCTCTCATGCCCTCTGGTATTAGTTATTTCAAGCTGAGGATACAGATACTCCCTGTCTACTCTATCTATGCCTCCTATAATCTTAACACACTGACACAGGGGTGTCAAGAAAACAACCTCTCCCTCAGACAGTTGAAGAAGTTTGGTATGGGGCCCCAGATTCTAATAACTTTCTGTAGGGCCACAATCGAGAGCATCCTGACTGGCTCCATCACTCCCGGGTATGGGCACTGTACTTCCCACTATTCAGGGTATTTACAAAGACAGGTGTGTAACAAGGGCCTGAAGGATCATTGGAGACCTGAGTCACCCCAACCACATACAGTTCCAGCTGCTACCATCCAGGAATCAGTACCACAGCATAAAAGTCAGGACCAACAGGCTCTGGGACAGCTTCTCCCACCAGGCCATCAGACTGCTTAATTCAGCTGATGCAACTGTATTTCTATGTTATATTGAGTATCCTGTTCTACATAATATTTATTATAAATTACTATAAATGCACATTGCACATTTAGATGGAGACGTAACATTAAGATTTTTACTCCCCATGTACATGAAGGGTGTAAATAATAAAGCCAATTCAATTCAATCAGATATCCCTCAGTTTCTGAAGCTCCAGAGAAAACACAGACTCAAAGCTGTAACTGCTGCCAAAGGTGCATTTACTAAATACTGACTTGAAGAGGGTAAATACTTATGCAATCAATTATTTTGTGTTTTATATTTTCAATTAGTTAAGATCACTTTGTAGAGATCTGTTTTCACTTTGACACAAAAGAGTCTTTTTCTGTTGATCAGTGTAAACAAAGCCAAACTAAATCCACTATGGTTCAATGTTGTAAAACAATAAAACATGAACACTTCCAGGGGGTGGGATATGAGGGGAATGGGGGAATAATTTCTGTATGTGCCCAGGACTTTTGTACAGTACTGTAGCTGTCTTGAACCTGGTGGTGTGGACCCTGAGAAGCCTGAAGGCATCTATACATCCCTCTGGGGTGGTGGGTGGAGATACATCTCTACCAAAGGAGGTGTAAGGTGATCCTCCCCTCCACTAACCTGCAGGTCACCCTTGGGCAAGGTGTCAAACTTGCTTAGTCTCCCAATCAAGGTCGCGTGAAGGCATGGGATCAGGTGGTGGATAGTCGTATGAACAGCTGGTGCACATCACAAGTTTGCGTGACCACTGACGCCAGGCAGACAATAATGGCTGGGGTCACCCGTCCCGTAAAGACACTGATCAGAAGAAACACATCTATAGAAAAATTTGCCAAGAGCTATCGTGGTCATGGAAAGACCATGATCACCCACATCAGAAGACATGGTACATAATGAACAAATGACCCTTCCAGTCCTGATGAAGGGTCTTGACTTGAAATGCTGACTATCCCAAATGCTCACCACATTGGTGTCAGGAATGGGATCAGAAATTAACAGCAAAATAAAAGATTCTGGGAATGAAGGGGTTAACGTATGAAGAGTATTTGGCAGATTTGGGCCTGTGCTCATTGGAATTTAGAAGAATACAGGGTGATCTCATTGAAACCTACTGAAGGTCGAAAGGACTAGATAGGTTGGATGTGGTGAGGATGTTTCCTATGGTGGGGGTATCCAGATCCAGAGGGCACAGCCTCAGATTTGAGGGGCAACATGGTAGAACAGAGATAAGGGGGAATTTTTGTAGCCAGGGAGTAGTGAAACTGTGGAATGCTCTGCCACAGACAGCAGTGGAGGCCAGGTACATGGGTATATTTAAGGTGGAAGTTGATTGTTTACTGTTTGGTCAGGGCATCAAAGGATATGTTGAGAAGGCAGGTGTATGGGGATGAATAGGATCTGAGATCAGCCATGATGAAATGGCAGAGCAGACTTGATGGGCTGAATGTCCTAATTCTGCTCCTAAGTCTTGTGGTCTTATCCATTTCCCTCCATACCACTGAGTTCCTCCAGTGTTTTGTGTGTCCCTATGAATTGAATACAGGTGAGTTATAAAACAAATACCCAGACTGTATCTGCATTCTTCAGTGTACAGGACATCACACTGTGAACATTCAATATAGTACAGTGGGTTAGAAAACACAATGAATCACATTAGCTTTTATGGGAGTGTTTGGTTTATTTTTATTTTAAGCAACACACAAAAATTGCTGGAGGAATTCAGCAGGTCAGGCAGCATCAATGGAAGAGTAAACAGTCAACATTTTAGGCTGAGGTCTTTCATCAGGACTGAAAAGGAAGGGGGAAGAAGCCAGCGTATGGGAACAGGGAGGAAGAAGTGGAACTGGGAGGTGGGGAGGGGTGAAGGAAAGGCTGGGAAGTTGGTTGGTGAAAGAGGTACAGGGCTGGAGAAGGGGGAATCTAATAGGGGAGGACAGAAGACTAGGGAAGAAAGGGAAGGGGGAGGAGCACATGAGGAAGGTGTTGTGTAGGTAAGAAGGGAAAGTGAAAGAAGAACAAGAATGGGGAGTGGTGAAGGAGTGGTGTGGTGGTAATTACCAGAAGGAGAAATCAATGTTCATGGCATCAGGTTGGAGGCAACCCGGACGGAATACGAGATGTTGTTCCTCCAATCTGAGTGTGGGCTTATTTTTATTTTTATTTATTTATTTAGAGATACAGCATGGTGACGGCTCTTCAGTCCAACGAGCCTGCACCACCCAATTACACCCATGCAACCAATTAACCTACTAAACAGTACATCTTTGAATGTGGGAGGAAACCCACATGGTCATGGGGAAAACACACAAACTCCTTAAAGGCAGTGGTGGGAATTGAACCTGGGTTACTGGTGCTGTAATAGCGTTACACCACCTATTAGTTGAGACGTTGATGGTTCAGGGGTAATAACCATTCCTTCACAAACAGCTTCTTCCCCTCTGCCATCCGATTCCTAAATGGACATTGAACCCATGAACACTACCTCACCTTTTTTAATAAAATATTATTTCTGCACTATTTTACTGTAATTAATATACATATATATATACTTACTGTAATGGACTTACTTTTTTCCCGTATTATCATGTATTGCATTGTACTGCTGCCATAAAATTAGCAAATTTCACGCTGTATGCCAGTGATATTAAACCTGATTCTGAACCTGAAGATGTGGGATCGAAAGCTTCTGTGCCTCCTGCTCGATGGTGGTAGCGAGAAGGGAGCACGTCCTGGATGCAAACCATGGTCACGAAGAAAACGCACAAACTCCTCACAGACAGCAGCGGGAATCGAACCCTGATCGGTGGCAAAGGAATTGCACTAACTGCTGCACTACAAGGGGTGCGTGGATAACTGGATTTATTCACCCAGTCTGAGCTGCAGGGACAGGTACCATAAGTAGAGCCCATGAACCAGGTCTAGAATCACATAAGGACCAGTTCAGACTCCATAAGGATGACCGGGGCTGCCTCTGTTCAGGACGTTGATAAACCAGATGAGTTTCTATCAGTACCTTGTCATGTCATGAACCTGGTTACTAATGCTGGAATTTCCTCTCTATATTTTGTTTAATTAACTGAATCTCCCCAGCTGCTATGGTTGTGAAAATTGAAACTCTGCAGCAAGAGGCGGTGAGGGCCAGAGTTTAATTGAAAATCTTCAAGGTTTTTTGTTTGGTGAGGCTGGTGAGGAAAAACCAGGGAAATGGCACTAAGCGATATGCAGTAATTTTTGCCCTTTAGACCATAGGGGCTGGATGACCTCTTCCTGTGCTTGTGACCTTCAACTTCTGAACTTTGCTCTGTTACTCTGGGATTTCTGTAACAAGCTCTCCACCCACAACATCATTCCCCTTCTACATAATGTGCTTCTGTAACATTATTTATCTACACTCAGTGGCCACTTTATTTGGTAACTCCAGTAGCTAATAAAGTGGGCAGAGTGAATGTTGGTGACCTTCTGCTGCTGTAGCCCATCTACTTCAAGGTTTGCCGTGTTGTGCATTCAGAGATGCTCTTCTGCGCACCACTGTTGTAACATTTGTTTATTTGAGTTACTGTCACCTTCCTGTCAGCTTGAACCAGTCTGACCATTCTCCTCTGACTTCTCTCATTAACGAAGCATTTTCACCCACAGAACCACAGCTCACTGGAATTTTTTTTGTTTTTCACACCATTCTCTGTAAAATCTAGAGAATGTTGTTCATGGAAATCCCAGAAAATTGGTAGTATCTGAGATACTCAAATTACCCCATCTGGCACTAACAATCATTCTGTGGTCAAAGTCACTTAGATCGCATTTCTTCCCCATTCTGATGTTTGTTCTGAACAACTGAACCTCGATCATTTTTGATTTTTATGCATTGAGTCGCTGCCACAAGATTGCTTGATTAGGTATTTGCAGTAACGAGATGATTACAGGTGTACCTAATAATGTGGCCACTGAGTGTGTTTTAGTTAGAGATACGGCACAATAACAGGTCCTACCGGTCCAACGAACCCATGTCACTCAATCCAAAGATGCAAAGTTCTTTCGTTATCAAAGAATGTATACAGAATACAACTCTGGGATTTGTCCTACCGCAAAACAAAGAAGCACCATGGAACTTGTCCAAGAAAACATCAACACCCAGCGCACAATAAAAGAACAAATTGCGCAAACCCATGTGACCAATTAACCTACTTACCTGGACATCTTTCAAATGTGCTTGGGAACTGGAGCACCCGGAAGAAATCCACACAGTCACGGGGAGAACATAGCTCTTGCAGATAGCAATGGGATTTGAACCGAGGTTGCTGGTATTGTAAAGCATTACGCTAAGTGCTACTCTACCATGCTACACCCAAATTATCTGTAGTAATGGTTAAAGGTTAATTAAGGTTCACTCATTTATTATCAAAGCATGTATTCATATACAACTCTGATATTTGTCTTCTCCAGATAGCCACGAAACAAAGAAAGAAAATGCAAGGTGTTCAGAGGGGATAATCAAACCATCAAACCCACCCCTACATAAAAAAATAGCATACCAATGATCAACCCCCCCCCCCCAAATACCCACTTCCCCACAAAAAAATGGACCAGGAACATCGATACCCCCTCCCAAAAAAACCTCTCCCCCCATGCAAAAACCTAACAGAACACAACAGAACATTAACCCCCAAGCAAGGGCCTGTATTGTGCTGTAGGTTTTCTATGTAAACACCTTCCCCTCAGAAAAGGAACAGGCGATAAAATGCACAGAATATAAAAATCATCAGTCTGAAAAAGTTCACAGTCCATAAACACGATAGTCCAATCCATAAACATCCTCTGATATTTCCAACATTCACCAAAAGAGAGGGACACCACACATGGCAGAGAGGACTAGCCGCCTGCCACAGCAAGCCACACTGTGATAGGCTGCTCACAGACCCCTTCTCTGGCAGCTATCAAAAGGCAGGCAGTTGGCACTGACACTCCGGCTCACCTTCTGCATTCGCAAATCCTTGAATCCGGTGATGCCTTTTGCATCTTCTGCCCAAAAGCAGAGGAGAGAAGAGAGAATGGACTGAAAGACAGAGTCCATGGAGGGGAGGCTGGTTTCTGTGATGTGCTGAACTGTGTCCACAACTCTCTGCAGTTTCTTGTGGTCACAGGCAGAGCAGTTGCTGTACAAAGCCACAAATCATGCAGACAGGATGCTTTCTAGGGCAATACTCTGCCAATTTCTTCTTGTAAGTGGAAGTTCTCTGCCCCAGATGACTTGGAAGTTGTATCATTAGTGGCATTTAAAGGAGGTAGATAAATATTTCAAAGACCAGGGCGACGCACACAAAATGCTGGAGGAGCTCAGCAGGCCAGGCAGCATCCACGGAAAAGAGTACAGTCGACGTTTCGGGCCGAGACCTTCCAGATTTTCTCTTGTTTGTCTAAGATCAGGGAATGTATTACTAATGGGGAAATAGCACTGGAGAAGTTTGAGACCTGGGCTAGGTCAGCCATGATCATCTTGAGTTGTGGGATAGGCTCGAGGGGGCCTACTCCTCCTATTATTACCTTCTGTTCTACTGAGGTCAGCCTGGGAAAAAGTGGGGATTGAGGAAGATGGGTACACAAGATCCAGAAATTCTTTTGTGGACTGTATGTCAGTAATCAAACCTGGTTCTCATTCTGATTTTGAGGTGAAGGGGTGAGGGGAGGAGTTGAAAGGAGATGTGCAGGGTAAATATTGTACACAGAGAGTAGTGGGAAGCAGATATTATTGCAGCATTTAAGTACTATATACTGTCTGTGGGCATAGACAAAAGGGATTCTGCAACTGCAGGAAACCCACAGCAACACACACAAAATGCTAGCGGGACTGAGCAGGTCAGGCAGCATCTAGTAAGTCGATAATTCAGGCTGAAATCCTGAGGAAAGTTCCTCCAGCATTTTGTGAGTGTTGCTCATATTACATAAAATTACGGTCTTTCATGAATTCTTTTATGGTTATTATTCCATTACAGTTATTAAGTATGGCTGCAAGAAAATGAATCTCAGGGTTGTATATAGTGACATAAATGTACTTTGATAATAACATTACTTTGAACTTTAGAAACACACAGCACAATACAGGCCCTTCAGCCCACAAAGCTGTACCGAACATGTCCCTACCTTAGAACTACCTAGGCTTTACCCATAGCCCTCTATTTTTCTAAGCTCCATGTACCCATAATGGAGTCTCTTATAAGACCCTATCGTATCCACCTCCACCACCACCGCTGGCAACCCATTCCACACACTCACTACTCTCTGCGTAAAAAACTTACCCGACATCTCCTCTGTATCTACTTCCGAGCACCTTAAAACTATGCCCTCTTGTGCTAGCCATTTTAGCCCTGGGGAAAAGCCTCTCACTATCCACACGATCAATGCCTCTGATTATTTTGTACACTTCTATCAAGTCACCTCTCATCCTCCATCGCTCCAAGGAGAAAAGGCTGAATTCACTCAACCTGTTCTCATAAGGCATGCTCCCCAATCCAGACAACATCCATGTAAATTTCTTCTGCACCCTTTCTATAGTCCTTCCTATAGTGAGGGGACCAGAATTGAGCTCAGTATTCCAAGTGGGGTCTGACCAGGGTCCTATATAGCTGCAACATTATCTCTTGGCTCTTAAACTCAATCCCACGATTGATGAAGGCTAATGCACCGTATGCCTTCTTAACCATTGAGTCAACCTGAGTAGTCAACTTTGAACATTACATCCAAAAACTGGGATCATACTGCACTGAATAGACACATCTGAAGGAAATCTGTTCAAGAGGGAACTGTATCACATGAAAATAACCTTCACTGTGCCACAGAGAACAAGAGGCAACATGAAAGGAGAGAATGAGAAACCGAACAACCCCGCCACTAACCATAGCTACGATTTACTCTTACTCCCACTGCACCGGAATATATGGATCCCGGATCGGATACCTGAGGACTCACTAATGGACGTCCATGCCACTGGACTCTGACCCTGATCTGCCAAGGACCACATGGTGGCTGCCCGTGCATCAGCCTCCCCACATTAAACAAGGTCGCACACAGGCATTGTCCATTAAGGGAATAACCCTTGGGAGAACATCATACTCGACTCAACTGATCGCACTACTATTAATATACTGTGCTGCTACTGCAGCAGAAAGCTCCTTTTCGTGGCACTTGTACTCAGGGTATGTATGCCCATGACAGTAAAGAACTTGAGAACTCAGCTGGTCAGCTTTATAAAACTCTAGTTAGGCCTCATCTGGAGTAATGCATATAGTTCTGGTCGCTCCATTATAGGAACAATGTCAAGAATTTGGAGAGGGTGCAGAAGAGGTTTACCAGGATGCTGCCTGGATTAGAGGACATGTGCTCTAATGAGAGGCTGGACGAACTTAGGTTGTTTTCTCTGAAGTGGCGGAGGCTGAGTGGAGATCTGATAGAGGTTTGTAAGGTTATGAAAGGCATAAACAGAGTAGACAGACAGTTTTTCAGGGGTTGAAGTGTCTCATACTAGAGTGCATGCATTCAAGGTGAGGGCGCAATTTTAACGGACATGTGAGAAACTAGTTTTCTTTTAAACAGAGCGGTGGGTGCATGGAATGTGCTGCCTGGGGTGGTGGTAAAGGCAGAATCATTAGGGACTTTTAAGAGATGTTTAGATGGGCACATAAATGTGAGGAAAATGGAAGGATATGGATATTGTGTAGGCAGAAGGGATTAGTTTAGTTGGCCGACTGATTACTCATCTAATTGTTTTGGCAGAACATTGTGAGCCGAAGGGCCTGTTCAGCCAAGCAGCATCTATGAGAAGAGAAACAAGTGAGTGTGAAGGCCCTGCTTCAGAACTGAGAAAGAAAGCAAGTTAGTCAAAATGGGAGAGAAGATGAAGTCACGGGGAGGCCAATGGAACATCCACAAGGTGAAAACATGCAACTATTAAATGGAGTTAGAGCTTTATTTCTGTTGCTAATGTTGTGAGGTCTGGTGATGTAGTTCAGTCTGTGCTAGTTAGGTCAGAATATATTAACATAACGCATAGTACAGTACAGGCCCTTTGGCCCACAGGTTATGCTGACCTGTCAACCCACTTCAAGATCAATCTAACCCTTCCTTTCCACATATCCCCAATGTTTCTACTGTCCATGTATTTATCTAAGAGTCTCAAATATCCGTCATGTATCTACCCCTACCACTACCCCTGGCAATATGTTCCACACCTCCAATCACTGAACGTACAAACATTATTAATTCCTTACAACACTATTATCAATTTTTCCCTCCTTATATTATTCTAATGTTGTGACAAAGCTAATTAGGTTAAGGGTCCAATACATGTATTACACATTGGTAGCTCATTCAATATACATACCAGCTGTGTAAAAAGAATTGTTCAAGCTCCTTTAAATCTTTCTCCTCTCATCTTAAACCTATGCCCTATGGTTCTCGATTTGTCAGTGCTGGGAAAAATACTATGTGTATTCAGACTATCCACAACACATGATTTTTTACATCTCTATAAGATCACCTCTCATCCCGTGTCCCAAGGGAGAAAGTCTTAAGCCCAATCCCTCCCTACAACTCAGTCCCTCCTGGCAAAATCCTTGCAAATATTTTCTGCACTCTTTTAGTTTAATTACACCTTTCCTGCAGCAACCCAACCAAAACTGAACAAATAAATGCATCCTCGCCAGCATCTTGCACAACCGCAGCAGAACCTTGAACAGAAATGAGATGGAATTTCTTTAGCTGGAGTATGGTGAATTCATTGCCACTGAGGATTATGGAGGCCAAATCATTGGGAATATTTAAAGCAAAGGTTGATAGGTTCTTGATTAGTAATTAGAATGTTATTTCTTACATGCATCTCACAACATGAGGGAGTAAGTCTTTATGTTGTGTCTCCGTCATTATGTACAAGCAAAAATAAGGGAAATGTGGGAGGATATTGCACAAACACTAAGATTGTATATATAATTGTTTTGTACATGTGTGTACAATCAGATCAATGTGTACTGATCAATCTGATGGCCTGGTGAAAGAAGCTGCCCCTGTCCTGACCTTAATGCTGTGATACCATTTGCCAGATGGAAGCAGCTGAAAGTTTGTGGTTAGGGTGGCTGGAGTCCCTGATGGTCCTCCGGGGCCTGTTAAACATTCCTACTGCTGTAAATGTCCTGAATAGAGAAAAGTTCACATCCACAGGTGCGCTGGGCTCTCCACACCACTCTCTGAAGTGCCCTGTGATCGAGCCAAGTAGAGTTCCTGTACCAGGTGGTAACACAGCCAGTCAGAAGTAGAAACACAGGGAAGGAGTGGAAAGAAAAGATTACCAGAAGTTGGAGAAAATGATGTTCATACCATCAGGTTGGAGGTTACCTAGATGGTATATGAAGTGTTGCTCCCCTAACCTGAGTGCATGGCAGAAGAGGAGGCCACGGACTGACATGTTGGAATGGGAATGGGGATAGGAACTGAAGTGGTTGGCCACAGGGAAATTCTGCTTTTTGAGGACAAATCTGATCTACTAAAAGGCTGCATCAGAATGCCAAGTGTTTCAGGATCTGGTTGACCCACACATCCACATCAATCCCACCACAACCATTGACCAATACTCCCAACCACCTCATGAATGCACCTCATAAAAAATTGTTTTCTCTGGTTTAACTCTGTGAGCCAATAAAACATGGCTGCCAAAAAAAGTCAAAATAAATAACTGAGCCAAGTCCAGACTGTCTTCAAGTTCCTTAAATAACATTTATTTTGAGCAGGCTTTGGAACAGGCTTCTAACTTCTGCAGATTGGAGGATCCTTGGAGATTTGAGTCTTGTTTCACACTCACAGGCGGGTACAGAAACAGAGGAGGTAATCCAGTGCGTCTGAACCACCAACAAGTGACCAGCTCCAGCCCTCTGGGTCTTGGAGCCTCCTTCAGTCGATCACTGACCACAAGACCACCCCCCTGGAACTGGGTCAACAACAATTCACTGACCATTCGGATCACTTATACTTCGAGGTGCAGCAGTCAAGTGGGACTGAACTCAGCAAACAGCTGATTCAACAGGACTTTTCAAACCTGTGGCCTCTACACTGTTGTGGGTCAAGGGAGTGACCCTTCATCAACATCATTTTCCAGTATTTCAGTAGATGGGAGGTGGAATTATTTATCTCTTGTAGTTATTAGTAATTCCTGTCTCTTTGTATACATGGAAGATTCACAACAATGTTAAAGGCTTCAATTATATGGAGAGACTAGGAGTTTTATCCCCAAAGCAAAGGAGGCTGAGGGGTGACCTTATGTTTTTGCTTTTTATTTTAGCAATACAACAGAGTTAACTCTTTCAACCCTTTACACCAGCCCACCCCAGCAACCCCCAACAAATCCAATTAACCCTCAGAGGACAATTGAATATGACCAATTTACCTACCCAGTACATCTTTGGACTATGGGAGGAAACTGGAGCACACAGGGGAAAACCTACAGTCCATGGGGAGGACGTACTGAGACCCAGCGCCAGAATTGAACTCTGAACTCCAGAACACCCCGAGCTGTAATAACGTCATGCTAGTGCTACGCTACCACAGTCAGGGATTATAAAATCTTGAGGGGCATAGATGAGGCAAATGATCAATAACCAAGAGATGTGGACCAAATGCAGGCAAATTGGACTAACTCAGGTAGTCAATCTGGTCAGCATGGATAGGTTGGGCTGAAAGGTCTGCTTCTCTGTGGTAACATGTTCTGTTACTGATGGCCCATTCCAGCACTTTCAACACAACCCCATCCACTGCCACGTAGAATCACTACACATTAATTTATTTCTGAACTACTGAGAGGGTTGTCATTATAAGGAATGATGGCTTTCATGAGAACCAGTCGCAAAGTCTCTGGGGTTTGACATAATGTAGTCAAGATACACTCATATTACAGAACCATACAATACAATAGTCCCTGCGGCCCAACTAGCCCATGCTAACCATGGCACCTACCCAGCTTTTCACAATTTCCTGCTTTCACTCATATCCCCTAAACCCCCCACCCCTCCACATATCTGTCCTCGGGCTTCTTAAAGGACACTACTGCACCTGACTCAACAACTTCCTCTGGCAGCTCATTCCAAATACTGACAACACTCTGGGTGAAAACTCTGCCCCTCCCTTCTCATCCTAAACCTATGCCCCTAGTTTTGGAGACTAGGAGACATTATCTATACCTCTCATAAATTTTAAACATTTCTATAAGGATGCCCTTCATTCTTCTACATTTCCCAGTAACAGGGACCTAAACTGGCCAATCTTTCCTTGTAACTCAGGCCCTTAGTCCTGGTAACATCCTCATGAATCTTCTGTGTAACCTTTCCAGTTTAACCACATCTTTCTTATAACAGGGTGGCCAAACGCCAAGTGTGGTCTCACCAATGACTTATACAATTCCAACAGAACATCGCAATGCAGTGCCCTGACTGATGAAGTTCAGCATGTTAAATGCCTTTTTTACCACTCCAGCACCTACCCTGGAGATTCCCTCTTCAGGTAGAAGATATAAAGGCCTGATAACATCTCTCAACTCAAGGACAGTTTCTATTCCACTCTTGTAAGACTATCAAATGTTCCCGAGTATGATGAAAGTGACTCTAGATCTTATAATCTACTCTTTGTGACCTTGCACCTCACTGTCTACCTGCACTACATTTTTTCTGCACTGTAATACTTTATCCTGCATTCTTTTTCCCCACCTTCTACTACTCAATGCACTGTTGTAATGAATTGACCTGTATGGACTGTACACAAGACAAGCTTTTACATTGTACCTCAGTACACGTAGTAGTAATAAACTAATTTTATTATTTCAATGATCTATGCACTTGTAACACGAAATCTCTTTTTCCTGTTGCACTCTCTGGTGCCCTACCATTCTCAGTACGTTTGATGGTAGTTTGACTTTCACACTATCTGTACAGGTTCCTGTTCTCTCATTATATTGCTACCAATGCAAATACACCAAAGCTCCACAAACCCTGTCAAAAACACTCCATAAGAGGTACAAGTTGAGTTAAGGTTCAAATGAAGACCTCATTCTGTCCAGACGCATTTCCACCCCACCATCAGTCATTCTGTGATTCCTCTCGGCAAGCTGCAACTTGGCACTGACTGAGAATTAGCATTGTTCATGCCTAGTAGGTACTGAACTGAGACTATCCCCATATAGGAGGCATACGAAATTCACAACTCAAGGGCCTACAGAGAGTGGATGTGGAGAGAATGTTTCCTGTAATGGGGGAGTCTAGGTCCAGAGGGCGTAGCTTCAGAAGGATGTCTATTTAGAAGAGAGTTGAGGAAGAATTCTTTAACCATAGTGTGGTGAATCTGTGGAATTCATTGCCACAGAAGGCTGTGGACACCAAGCCATTGGGTATATTTTAAGTGTTGGTTGAGTAAGGGCATCAAAGGTTACAGGGACACAGCCAGAGAAAGGGATGTGAGGGCTAATAAAACAGCAATGAACAAATAGCCTAATTCTGCTTCTGTGTCTTATGGTCTAACCCTTGGGAGATACTGGCCCCATGAGTCCAAGGTGTGATTTAAGCAGAATTCCTGTACATGAAAGGAGGGCTTCAGGTTTTGAAGGTCGTTCACAGCTCAGAAATTGAAAGGAGCCACGAAAAGGCAAGAGACCATTCTCATTCATTAAAACTTTAAATCTGATAAACTCTTTACTCCTTCCATTTAAAATTATATAACAGACTAAATGAGATTCAGGTCAGCCAACCAAGTGGTCATTTCAGTTCAACAGTGGTGCTGCATGTGATCTACTGGTCAGTCCTCTCCTCCGGACGATTCTTCCTCTGCCTCCTTTAGCCATTTGATGAACCTCTGGACCTGAACAATAAAGGAGACAATATGAAATGCAATCATGCAAACCTCACAATTTCCAGCCATTTACAGGATGTTTGCCGTACACAGTTAAGTCAGCCATCCCGGTTCCACAGTGATTAAATCAACGCACATGGTCACAGAATAAACGCCAACCTTGCATATTGTCAGCCGGGCATTATTGTTTGAGATCACACGGGCTATTATCTGTCTGAGGCCACACAATGGGTGGAACTAATAGTAAAACACAAGAGATTCTGCAGAAGCTGGAAATCCAGAGCAACACACACAACATGCTGGAGGAGCTGATCAGGTCAGGCAGCATCTACGCAGAGGGAAAAAGAATCAACTTTTTCGGCCGAGACTCTTCATCAAGACAGAAAGAAAGGGGGAAGAAGCCAGAATAAGAAGATATGGGGAGGGTAAGGAGAACAAGCTAGAATGTGATAGGTGAACCCAGATGGGTTTGAAGTGACTTGCCAGTGAAGTGTTGCCTCACCTTAAAGGACTGTTCGGGGACTAATAGTTATCCTGACAGCTGCATCTAAACTTCATGAGTAAAAGAGTACACATTTTATGGTTATGTAGAGACAGGTTCGATTTTGTAATTTAAAAAAAAATTGGATAGGTATATGGACAGGAAAGGAATGGAGGGTTATGGGCTGAGTGCGGGCCAGTGGGACTAGGTGAGAGTAAGCATTCGGCACGGACTAGAAGGGCCGAGATGGCCTGTTTCCGTGTGTAATTGTTATATAGTTATAAGATACAGTGAAACACTTGTCTTACATACTCTCTATGCAGATCACTATCCAGTGTATTGAGGTAGAACAAGGCAAAACATAACAATGCAGAATAAAGTGAAAAAGATGCAGATGGAGAAAGTGCAACACACTTAAACATAAAGTGCATGATCAAAACGAGGTAGACTGTGAGGTCTGTTACATTCAATAGGGTAGAAGCTGGCCTTGAGCCTGATGATATGTACTTTCAGACCTTTATGTCTTCTGCCCGATGGAAGAAGGGAGAAGAGAGATTGAGTGAGTGGGGTCTTATTCCACCTTACATGATGGCCACATGCAGACAGTTTCAGCAGGGATGTGACTGCATGGGAGAGGGTGCAGAGAAGATTCACCAGGATGCTGCCCGGAGTGCAGTGTTCAGGACAAACTGGATAGATTTTCCTTTCTGTGCTGTTTGCTGAGGTGGAGTCTGACAGCAGGGTTTGAGTGTCTCAGAAACTGCTAATCTGGGATTTTCATGCATGATATTCTCTGCAGTTTACAGAGAATGGTGGATAAAACAAAAAAAAAAAATCCTGTGAGAGGCAGTTCTGTGGGTGAAAATGTCTTGTTAATGATAGAGGTCAGAGAAAAATGGCCAGATTGGTTCAAGCTGACAGGGAGGTGACAGTAACTCAAACAACCACACATTAAAGCAGTAACGTACAGAGGAGTATCTCTGAACGTATAATATGTTGAGCCTTGAGGTGGAATTGGATGGGCTACAGTAGTGGAAGACCATGAACAAACACTCAAAGTCCACGGTATAGGAAATACCTAATAAAGTAGCCACTGAGAGTATACAGGAAGTTATGATTGGCATAGATAGAGGAAACTTTTTAAAAATTATTTAAAATGTGACAGTATATGTTAGGGGTTGTGGCGACCCATTTCCTGGCACATCCGAACCAGCTCACAATTAGATAGCCTACGGGGGTTTGCGAGCACAGAGCTTTGGAGCCTCTGCGCCACGGGGGACAGGTCGAGAAAGGCTTAAAAGTGAGGCTGAGGATTTCGAATAAAGTTTTTCCTTCGACTGCAGTTACCGACTCCGTGTCGTAATTTTAGCGCTGCGTGTAGCACACCACTACAATTGGTGACCCCAACGGTCCAAACGATTTTTGGACCAGAAATGACCGACGCCGCCTCTGTTCATGCGGTTTCGTTGAAACTGCCGGGTTTCTGGACACAGCGCCCGAACCTATGGTTCCAGCAAGCCGAAGCCCAATTCCACGTTCGCCGGATCACCTCACACCCGCTACTACTACGTGGTGAGCTCCCTCGACCAGGACACAGTGGCCCAGGTCGCGGAGTTTGTACAGTCGCCCCCGGCAGACGGCAAGTACACGGAATTCAAAGCCCTGCTCCTCAGGACTTTCGGACTCTCACGGCGCGAGCGGGCTACCCGTTTACTGCACCTGGATGGCTTGGGCGACAGACCTCCATCGGCTTTAATGAATGAGATGTTGTCTCTGGCCGGAGGACACAAGCCCTCCCTCATGTTTGAGCAGGCATTCCTGGAGCAGCTGCCCGAGGACATACGCCTGCTGCTGTCCGACGCGGATTTCAGTGACCCCCGGAAGGTGGCAGCCCGGGCGGACTTGCTGTGGAACGCCAAAAAGGTGAGCGGGGCGTCCATCGTGCAGATCTCCCAGCCACGCTCCCGGCAGCAAACCAGTCCAGGCCCGGCCGCAGAGCCCGCCAACCCCCGGCCCATTGAACACTGGTGCTTCTACCACCAGCGGTGGGGCGCAGAAACCCGCCGTTGTTGCCCACCCTACAAAGTTCCCGGGAAACGCCAGGGCCAGCTGCCGCTGATGGCTACGGCGGCTGGCCATCGGGATAGCCTCCTGTATGTGTGGGATAGAAGGTCGGGACGCCGGTTTTTGGTCGATACTGGGGCTGAGATCAGCGTTTTGCCTCCAACGAGTTACGACACCCGCAGCAGGGCACCGGGTCCCCCCCTGAGGGCCGTGAATGGCAGCACAGTAAGGACCTATGGCACCCGTCAGGTGCAACTACAGTTTGGCTCCAGCCAGTTCACGTGGGACTTCACACTGGCCCCCGTAGCCCAACCGCTTCTGGGTGCGGATTTTTTGCGGGCTCACAGCCTACTGGTCGACCTGCCCAGGAAGAGACTGGTCCACGCTGAGACCTTTCAGACGTTCTCTCTGGGTGCAGCCCAGTTGCCAGCCCCTCACCTCGGCTCCATCACGCTGTCCGACAATGACTTCACCAGGGTCCTGGCGGATTTCCCATCGGTTCTGGCACCGCGGTTCACAGCGGCCATGCCCAGGCACAGCGTACAGCACCACATCCTGACCCAGGGACCACCCCTCCACGCCCGCGCTCGGCGGCTTCCCCCTGACAAGCTCCGACTGGCGAAGGAGGAGTTCCAGAGGATGGAGGAATTGGGGATCATCCGGCAGTCTGACAGCCCATGGGCCCCCCCCGCACATGGTGCCCAAAGCGAAGGGAGGCTGGAGACTGTGCGGCGACTACCGCAGGCTGAACGAGGCTACCACACCGGACCGCTACCCTGTGCCGCACATTCAGGACTTTGCAGCAAACCTGCACGGCGCACGGATCTTCTCCAAGGTAGACCTCGTCCGAGGGTACCATCAAATCCCGATGCATCCTGACGACGTCCCCAAAACAGCTCTCATCACCCCGTTTGGCCTTTTCGAGTTCCTCCGCATGCCGTTCGGCCTGAAGAATGCTGCACAGACGTTCCAGCGGTTAATGGACGCGGTGGGACGGGACCTGGACTTCGCGTTCATCTATTTGGATGACATCCTCATAGCCAGCAGCAGTTGTCAGGAGCATCTGTCCCACCTCCGTCAACTCTGCGCCCGACTGAGTGAGTACGGTCTTACAATCAACCCCGCCAAATGCCAGTTCGGACTCGATACCATTAACTTCCTGGGCCACAGGTTTACTAAAGACGGGGCAACCCCTCTGCCCGCTAAGGTAGATGCGGTCCGCCACTTTCCCCGACCCACCACGATCAAAGGCCTTCAGGAATTCGTAGGTATGGTCAATTTCTACCGCCGCTTCCTCCCTTCAGCTGCCCGGATCATGCGCCCCCTGTTCACCCTGATGTCGGGTAAGGGCAAGGACATTACCTGGGATGAGGAGTCCGCCGCCGCTTTCGTTCAAACGAAGGAAGCTTTGGCGAACGCCGCAATGCTAGTACATCCCAGAATGGACGCCCCTACCGCCCTCACAGTGGACGCATCTAACACGGCAGTCGGTGGGGTGCTGGAGCAACTCATTGCAGGTCGCTGGCAACCCCTGGCGTTTTTCAGCAAACACCTGCGGCCACCCGAGCTCAAGTACAGTGCTTTCGACCGGGAACTGTTGGCGCTCTACCTGGCAATCCGGCATTTCAGGTACTTCCTAGAAGGTCGGCCCTTCACCACGTTCACGGACCACAAACCGCTTACCTTTGCGTTTACGAAAGCGTCTGACCCCTGGTCGTCCCGCCAGCAACGCCACCTGTCCTACATCTCTGAATACACGACGGATGTCTGGCACGTCTCGGGTAAGGACAATGTCGTGGCGGATGCGCTCTCTCGCCCTACCGTTCATGCCCTTGCAGCAGGCGGATGAGGAGATTCCGAGTTACAGAACCGCAGTCTCTGGTTTGCAGCTCCAGGACCTCCCCGTAGGCCAAGGTGAGAAGACCCTACTCTGTGACGTCGCCACCGGCCAGCCCCGTCCCGTCGTCCCGACAGCCTGGCGGCGCCGTGTTTTTGACTCCATTCATAACTTGGCGCATCCCCCCATCCGGATGGTTTCCAGCAGGTTCGTTTGGCACGGACTCCGCAAACAGGTCAGTGAATGGGCCAAAACGTGCATGCACTGCCAGACGGCCAAGGTGCAGCGGCATACCAAAGCCCCACCGCAGCAGTTCCATCCCGCCCACCGGCGTTTCGACCACATTCATTCACATTCAGAGCGCGGCACCTCCTGACTATTGTGGACCGGTTCACGAGATGGCCAGAGGCGGTCCCGCTCACCGACACCACCTCCGAATCTTGCGCCCGAGCCCTGATCGCCACCTGGATATCTCGCTTTGGTGTACCGGCCCACATTACCTCCGACAGAGGCGCCCAGTTCACCTCCAGCCTGTGGTCCGCTATGGCCAGCCTTTTGAGGACTCAGCTGCACCACACCACTGCCTCCCACCCACAGTCGAACGGGCTAGTGGAGCGTTTCCACCGTCACCTGAAGTCGGACCTCATGGCCCGCCTGCGAGGAGCCAACTGGGCGGACGAGCTTCCCTGGGTCCAACTCGGCATCCGCACAGCGCCCAAGGACGACCTGCACGCCTCATATACGGTTGGTATACGGCGCGCCCCTGGTCATCCCCGGGGAGTTCCTACCAGCCCCACGGGGGCAAGAGGAAGATCCCGCAGCAGTCCTGGGCAGATTACGCGAGAAGCTCGGTAACCTGGCCCCCATACCCACTTCACAGCACGGGCGGCACCCGACCTGCGTAC
Organism: Hypanus sabinus; assembly: GCF_030144855.1. Taxonomy (NCBI): domain Eukaryota; kingdom Metazoa; phylum Chordata; class Chondrichthyes; order Myliobatiformes; family Dasyatidae; genus Hypanus; species Hypanus sabinus. The sequence goes on along the minus strand of NC_082707.1, from coordinate 10,876,744 downwards.
CCAAAGACCTACAGAACTGTAAGTTTGTGTTTGTACGAAGGGGCGGGCATCGGCCACCGCTGCAGCGGCCATACGAGGGGCCGTTTATGGTGCTCCGGAACAACGGGTCCACGTTCGTGCTGGACGTTGGGGGGAGAGGAGGTTTTCACGGTGGACCGCCTCAAACCGGCCCATGTGGACCTGGCGCAACCGGCCGAGTTTCCGGCACCTCGGCGCAGAGGCCGACCTCCCAAGCAGGTTCTGGCCCAGACTGTGGACATTGGGGGGTGTATTGCCGATTCTGGGGGGGGGGGGGTTATATGGCAACCCATTTCCTGGCACATCCGAACCGGCTCACAATTAGATAGCCTACGGGGGTTTGCGAGCACAGAGCTTTGGAGCCTCTGCGCCACGGGGGACAGGTCGAGAGAGGCTGAGGATTTCGAATAAAGTTTTTCCTTCGACTGCAGTTACCGACTCCGTGTCGTAATTTTAGCGCTGCGTGTAGCACACCGCTACAGGGTAACATATTAGGAGAACCTTATTCCACCGAGAGGGTGTTTGGAATCTGGAACATACTGCCTGAGTGGGTGGTGGAGAATGAAAATCAGGTTTTATATCACTGGCATATGTTGTGTATAATTTATTGTTTAGTGGCAGCAGTATGTTGCAAAACATAATAAAAATTATAAATGGCAACAAGCATAGATAAGAAATGGAAATTAAATAAGTAGTGCAAAAAATGAGGAAAAATAGTGAGGCAGTGTATATGGGTTCATTCTCCATTCAGAAATCTGGTGGCAACATTCCTGAACCATTGAATGTGTGTCTTCAGGCTCCTCTACCTCCTCCCTGATGGTAGCAATGAGAAGAGGGCATGTCTTGAGTGATGGGGGTTTTTAATGTTCTTATGCTCTTACAGTGTAATACATAAAATATCTACAATACTGCAAAAGTCTTAAGCACCCTAGCTATGTGTGTGTCTAAGCCTATTGCACAGTACTGTATACAAGAACTAAAGAACAATAAGCAAATACACTGTTCATCAAGCAGAAGTGTCACAGTGTGCACTCACCCCCTGATGCTTTCGAAGCCGTTTTGCTTTCTCTGTTGATGTGGTCTGAGAGAACCAACGCAGAACAGCCTCTTCTGCCAACACTTCCAGCTGGTACAGAGTCATCAGCACCTGAGCCACAAAACAGAATACGTGATCCCATGTTACTTCACTCCTGATGAAGGGTTTCAGCCCGAAACGTCATTATTACCTCCTCCTGTCTGGCCTGCTGAGCTCTGCCAGCATTTTGTGTTTTTTATTCAGAATACCTCTTCCTGCTCTGAATTTTGCTGCTCCTATAGTTTTAAAAAAATTGTGGTTCTTTTGCTTACTGCTTAACTGCTCCCACCATTCTTTGCCCAGGTAACCCTGGTTACACCTTATCCCCATGGTCATCCCATCGATGCCACCTTCCCTGTAGTTTAACAAGCAGGGCAGCACAATAGCATAATGCTGTTACAGGGCCAGCTGTAAGATCAGGGCTCGAGACCCTCCACTGCCTCTAAGGAGTTTGTACATTCTCCCCGTGACTTCATGGGTTCCCTCCCACATTCCAAAAAACATACAGTCAATGAGTTATGGGCGTGCTATGTTGGCACTGGAAGCATGGCAACACTTGCTGGTTGCCCAGCACAATCCTCACTGATCTGATTTCATGCATTTCACTGGATGTACATGTGACAAATAAAGCTAATCAAAACTGTTTAAAAGTACACTTTGTTGCCCCAGTTCTGACAAATGAACTTCAACCTGAATGGTTCGCCACACGTGCTGCCTGACCTACTGAGTATTTCCAGCATTTTCAGTTTAAAAAAAATTATTTCCAGCATCTGAAGTTTTTCTTTAAAAGATTTTAACTGAATCAAAGCAATTTGTGAACTATTTTACTTCCCCAGAGTTCTGTTGTCCATATCTTACCTCACAGTTCATAGATCAACCATGCTACCAATTTAAATTGGAACATCAGCTCAATTATAAAATTTTAAAATACAAGAAATATTTAACACAGAAACAGGCTCTTTGCCATCGATATGCTTACAGATTGTCTAGGGATCCTTCTTTAACCCACTTGACATTCAAAATTTTTTTAAGATCTTTCTAATTCTTTCTTAAGACAAAAGGCAGGATGTCAGGACTGGAGGTGAGAGTTGGGCTGATTCCGATTGCTCTTCCATGACGTTTACTCCCCTCTCCATGGCGACGAAACTGTGAAACCACTCTGGCTGCTATGCACTTCATGTCTGCGAGCGTTGCAGCGATTTGCCCTGCAGTGTGATGAACCGAGACTGAGGCTAAGGACCTGCTCCAGCTCAATGGACTCAATTTGGTTCGGAAAGCTGTTGCTTGCTTTTATTGTTTAAGTGATTTGTGTTTTTTCCCCTCCCTCTCTTTCTCTGTACTTTGGGTGTTGGTGTTTTTTTAAATTGGGTTCTTGCAGGTTTCTTGCTTTGTGGCTGCCTGTAAGCAGATGAATCTCAAGGTCGTATAATTTATACATTCTTTGATAACAAATGTACTTTGATTCTTTGAATCCTATATCACTCAAGACTCCTTATTTCCAGTTGTTTGTACCTGACATTTTTTTCTGTCCTTATGTAAATCTTCAATATCCAAGTTGCCCTAATCATGTCATCTTTGCCTTTCATCTTTACTGGAACATGCTGGCTTCTGAACTCTTACCAACTTTCTTCCAGAAGACTCCTACGTATCAGCTGTTGTTATACCTGCAAGCATCTGCTCCCAATCTAATTTAGTCGGCTTGTCTCTTACTATTGAGATTGGTCCTCCTTCATTTCAAGTCCTGCAGGAAGCTGCAAATTCAGCTAGTTCCTCCGTCGTGGGCACTAGCCTTTCTGTCATCAAGGGCAGCTTCAAAAGGCTATACCTCAAGAAGGTAGTATTCATCATTAAGGACCCCTATTACCCAAGCCAAGCCCTCTGCTCATTGTCACCATCAAGTAGGAGATGCACACACTGAGTGTTTAGGAACAGCTTCTTCCCCTCTGCCATCAGATTTCTGAATGGACAATGAACCCATGTACACTACCTCAGTATCTTTTCTTCTTTTTGCACGACATATTTAATTAATTTTAAAAAATGTATTTATCACAATTTATATTTTTATGTATTGCAATGTGCTGCTACCGCAAAATAAATGTCACAACATATGTCAGTGATATTAAAGCTGATTCTGAACTTGCTGCATGTAATTACTGAATTAATATTGAAGTCTTAATGTGAGATCTTTAAAGGTCTTCCAACCCTTGGTTCAGATTTTGCCTTTCTTTTTATCTTACATAAGCTCCTGACAGAACCTTCCTAGAGGAACTCATGACCTAAGTCATACAACACAGAAACTGACCCTTATCCCAATGGTCCGAACTCATCACTTTTCAGAACTCACACAAGTATGGTCACTGCAGCCAAAATGCAACCCATTAACACTTCGACATCTGCCCCCCCAGTTTCAGTTCCATAAGATATAGGGAAATTAGGTCCTTCAGCCCATCGAATCTATTCTGCCATTCAACATGACCAACTTTATCTTGAGATCAATCAAGAGCATATCAATCTCTGCCTTAAAGACGCCCAATGATATAGCTGCCACCCCCTCTGTGGCAATGAATTTCAAAGATTCATTACCCTCTGCTGAAAAAATTCCACTTCATTTCTATTCTAAAGCACCCCTCTTTGTTGAGGCTGTGGCCTCAGATCCTAGACTTTCCTATAGATGGAAGCATCCTCTCCACATCTAATCTATCCAGGCCTTTCCGTATCTGGTAGGTCATCTAACAAATTCCGCTCCTTGCACTATCAGTATCATACTGACTTATTGGGAGACCCGTAGGATATCCCCAGAAGAATGATTGCTCCTCTCTTATACATAATTTCTAAACATATTGCCTTGACCATCAACTGCTTAAGCATACACTCTAAATGCTGCTGTTTGGTTCTCCCTAATCGCTCTCCTCTTTTGCCTTTTCATCAGGATTGAACTTTTTGTGTGTTGGAATATTAAATTGCGAGTCTCTCCCGTGCTTCTGTGAACGGAATATCGGAATGAGAATCAGATGTATTATCAATGGCTTTACATGATGTGAAATTTGTTGCTTTGCAGCAGCAGAACAGCACAAACACATAAAATTGCTATGAATTACACAAAATAAATATAGTGCAGAAAAGGAATAACAAGGCAGTGCTTCTGGACCATTCAGAAATCAGATGGCAGAGAGGAAGGAGATTTTTCTGAATCATTGAGTGGGAGTCTTCAGGTTCATGTTCATGTACCTCTGCCCTGATTCAACAAGAAGATGGCATGTTCTAAATGATGAGAGTCCTTAGTGCTGGACGCTGCTTTCTTTCCTGAGGCACTGCTTCTTGAAGTCTTCGGTGCTGAGAGGATGGAACTCCCTGAGTCTTGTGATCCTGTGCATTGGAGTCTACACACCGGACTGTGATGCAACCAGTCAGAATGCTCTTCACTGTACATCTCAAGAAATATCGAAGTCCTTCTCAAATTCTTAATGAAGTAGAGCCGTTGGCATGCCTTCTTCCTAACTGTCTCACTTTTGGGCCAAGATAATCCTCCAAGATGCTGATGGCTAAGAACTTGAAGCTACTCACTGTTTCTACCACTGAAACCTCAATGAGGTCTGGTGTGTTTTCTCCTGACTTCCTCTTCATGGTCCACAATTCCTTGGTTTAGCTGACGTTGTGTGTGAGGTTGTTTTTGCAACAGCCACCAACCATAATTACTAGTACCGATCATGTTCTAAGCTTGTAAGTCTTACCTGTGAAGCTCCTTACATTAAGACCATAAGACTCAGGAGCAGAATTAGGCCAATTGGCCAATCAAGTTTGCTCTGCCATTCTATCATGACTGATTTATTATCCTCCTCTTACCACGTTTTTCTTTTGATTAGTCTTGGGAGTTTAAAAAACATAACATGGCTCCATCACCTGTCACAGTACTGTCTGCTCTCCTTTAGAACTTTCCTGTCACTATCTCCTCTCCATCTTCCACAATCCCAACTTTGCCTCCTTTAACTTATAATAAAGATAAGACATAATAAGACAATAAAACATATTGTTTTCTTGAACATATAATCCAGGATTTAAATATACCCAATGACTTGGCCTCCACAGCTGTCCATGGCAATGAATTCCACAGACTTACCACCATCTGCCTTAAGAAATTCCTCATCTCTGTTCTAAAGGAACATTCTTTTATTCTGACTCCCACACTACTGGAAACATCCTCTCCATGTCCACTTGGTCCAGCCCCTTCAGTATTTGATAGGTTTCAATGAGATCTCCTCCCCCCCTCCATTCTTCTAAACTCCAGTGTGACAGTCCCAGAGCCATCAAAATCTCCACATACCTTAACCCTTTCATTACTGTGATCCTTCTCGTGAACCTCCTCTGGACACACTTCAATGCCAGCACATCCTTTCTTAGATACAGGCCCAAAACTGCTCACCATAAAATAAGCCTCAACAGCCTTCCAGATGTCCATAACCTGCCCAAATCTGCTCTGCCCACTGTTCCTGCTTAGTGTATCTTTTATATTTCCCTCCCCACTTGCTGCACTGCTATTAAGCTTCCCGCTTTCACTGCCAAGTGAGCTTAAATATTCCAGGTATCAATTCCAGGCACCTTGGAGAACACTAATCCAATGTGAAAATCACCATAAGTTGTTGATTAAGCTGTAGTTGGACTACTGTGTAGAGTTTGGTTTTAGGAAAGACATGGTTAAACTGGAAAGAGTGCAGAAAAGATTTGCGATGATCTTGCCTGGGCTGGAGGACCCGAGTTATACGGAGAGGTTGACCAGGCAAGGTCTTGGAATGTAGGAGAATGAGGGACAACCTTATTCAAGTGTTTAATAGGTAATGGCAACAGTCTATTCTTTGGTGAAGGCAAATACAAAATGAAAAGGCAAAGGTTTAGGCTAAGAAGGGAATAATTTAAAAACAACCCTGAGGGACAACTTTTTACACACAGGAGATGGTGAATAAATGGACCGAGCTGCTAGTGAAAGTGGTTGAAGCAGGTGCAATAGTATCATAGAAATTTGCAAAGTTTTGGCATGACATCTAAGATTTTGACAAACTTCTGTAAATACAAGATAGAGAGTATACTGATTGGTTGCACCATAGCCTGATATGGAAACACCAATACGCTTGAATGGAAAAGCATACAAAATGTAGTGCATACTGCCCGGTCCATCACAAACAAAACCCTCCTCCACCACTGAGCACATCTACATGGAGAGCTGTCACAGGAAAGCAGCAACAATCATCAAGGACCCCCACCACCCAGGCCGTGCTCTCTTCTCTCTACTGCCAACAGAGAGAAGGCATGGAAGCCTCAGATCCAACACCACCAGGTTTAGGAACAGTTGTTACCCATCAGCAATCAGGTCCCACACCACCAGGTTCAGGAACAGTTATTACCCCTCAACCAGCAGGGCTCACATCACCAGGTTCAGGAACAGTTATTACCCATCAACCAGCAGGCTTTTGAAGCAGAGGGGATAACTTCGTTCAACTTCACTCACCCCAACACCGATTCCACGACCTTTGGACACACTTTCAGGGACCCTACAATTCACTCTTGACCCCTGTCTACACCTCTCATAATTTTGTATACCTCTAACAAATTCTCCTCTTAATCTTCTACATTCCAAGGAATAAAGTTCTCAACCGGCACAAGCTAGGTTTCTAAACAGCACAGTTGAGACTTTTCACACACTCAAAGTTAGTTTGTTTTCATGTTTATTTTTCCTCTTTTAACAACTTCCTCTCTTCGTTCCCTCCCCTGCCCCAGAGGATGCACTAACAGCTTTACCAAGCGCTGTTCAAGAGACTCCTTCACCTCTTTAAGATGCTCCACCCAAACTCAAATGATGCGAAGCAGCAGGGAGAGACCAGGAAATTCCAAAACACAAGAGGTTCTACAGATGCTTTAAATCCAGAGCCATACACACCAAATGCTGGAGAAAGTCAGAACGTTAGGCAGCATCTATGTAAGTGAATAAACAGTCAACATTCTGTGCCGAGGTCCTTCATCAGGACTGGAAAGGAAGAGTATGAAGGCGGAGTAAGTTGAGGGGCAGGGGAAGGAGTACATCTGGCAGGTGGTAGGAAAAGCCATGTGGGTGGGGAGGGCGGGATAAAGTATGAAGCTGGGTGGTGATAGGTGGAAAAGGCAAAGGTCTGCAGAAGAAGAAATCTGACAGGAGAGGAGAGTGGACATGGGAGAAAGGGAAGGTGCAAAGGGGCCCCAGGGGAGGTGGTAGGCAAGTGAGCAAATGGGGGGGGGGAGCAGAGTGGGGGGAAAATTGCTTGGAGCTGGATAAATCAATGTTCAGGCCATCAGGTTAGAGGCTAACGAGTTGGAATATAAGGTGTTGCTCCTCCAACCTGAGCGTGGTCTCATCATGGCAGTATAGGAAGCCATGTACCGACATGTCGGAACGTGAATGGGTATAGGAATTAAAATGGTTGGCCACCAGGAAATGCCGCTTTTGGTGGTGATTGACAAAGTGATTCCCCCAACTTACGTTAGGTCTCACCAATGAAGAGCAGGCCACATCAGGAGCACCAGATACAATAAACCACCCCAACAGATTTGCAGGTGAAATGTTGCCTCACCTGGAAGGGCTGTTTGGAGCCCTGATTGGAGGTGAGAAAAGTGATGAATAAGCAGGTGTAGAACTTCAGTCACTTGCAGATGTATGTGCCAGGAAGTTGATTAGTAGGGAAGGCTGAATGGATAAGAAAGTCACAGAGGGAGTTATCCCAGTAGAAAGCAGAAGGTGTGGAGGGAGGATGGAGATAAGGACATGTTCGGTGGTAGGATCCTTTTGAAGATGGCAAAAGTTGTGGAGAATGATGCGTTGGATGCAGAGGCTCATAGGGTGGTAGGTGAGGACAAGAGGAATTCTATCACTGTTAAGGTGGCAGGAAAATAGAGAGTGCAGATATCTTGGGAATGGAGGAGATGTGGGTGAGGGCAGGATCACTGGTGGAGGAAGGGAAACACCATCCTGTGAAGGAGGACATTTCTCGATGTCCTGGAAGGGAAATTCCATGTATTTTCTCCAGGCGGGCCACAAGAAATGGCTGGGTTGCTCAGCATCACATTGCAAGTCTGAATGGCTCAGGCTGCTGACATGAAACATTAACCGTTTCTCCATCCAAAGATGTTGCTTGGCCTGCTGAGTAATTCCCGGAAGTTTTAATAGGCTGACAGTAGAACTTGATAGCTCAAGGCATGTTTTCAATAGTAAAGCTCTGTATTTTTTTTAGATGAATTAGTACATTGTGAGGCAGGTCACAAGCTGTTAACAACACTCCCAAGGGGCAACAATGAGAAGTGCCAAAGCAAAGAACATACTGGCTCTGAAGTCTTCAGAATAAAGACAAGAAGTTCAGAAAGGGATAAGAATTTACCTTAAGGCGACATGGAAACAAAATTGAAAAGTGTGATGAGTACAGCACTAAAGGTGTTATATTTGAATGCGTGCAATATAAGAAGTAAGGGAGATGATCTTGTAGGAATTGGCAGGTATTACGTAGATATCACAATGTCATGGCTGAAAGATTACAGTTGGGAGCTTAACATCTAAAGACACAAATAGGGGTGGCAGAGAGGATGGGGTGACTCTGTTGGTAAAAAAAAGGTATACAGGTTATCTGAAAGTAGAATGGTTCGTAAGCCGGAACGTCATTAAGTGAATAAGCAATTACCATTTATTAATATGGGAAAAATTTGAGAGTGTTCCCAGACCCAAAAAAACAACCTACAAAAATCATGCCAAACAACACATAAAACCTAAAATAACAGTAACATCTAGTAAAAGCAGGAATTATATGATAAATACACAGCTTATATAAAGTAGAAATACTTTTCTGCAATCATTGCAGCACTGTCTAGCATAGTGAAAATCTCATTATGTAGTGCTACTAGTGTACTGGAAGCGGTCTCAGTGGAAGCACTCTGTCCAGTAACCTTTAAGCTATGAAGCTGCCAAATCATACCAAATACAGTGACACAAAAATACACAGCCTATATAAAGTAGAAATAATGTATGTACAGTGTAGTTTCACTTACTGGAATCAGGGAGACAACCAAGCACACTCTGATGATGGTGCGTTAGGCTAAGTCGTCAGAGTTTGGGGTGTTCGGCAATTTTTTTCCAATAAATTGCAGTTTTGTCACAGTTAAACAAGTCAAGTCACTTTTATTGTCATTTCGACCATAACCGCTGGTACAGAACATAGTAAAAATGAGACAATGTTTTTCAGGACTATGGTGTTACATGACACAGTACAAAAACTAGACTGAACTACGTAAAAGAAACAACACAGAGAAAGCTACACTAGACTACAGACCTACACAGTGCATAAAACAGTGCACAAACAGTGCACTTGTGCGTAAAGTGCACAAAACAGTGCAGGCATTACAATAAATAATAAACAGGACAATAGGGCAAGGTGTCAGTCCGGGCTCTGGGCATTGAGGAGTCTGATAGCTTGGGGGAAGAAACTGTTACATAGTCTGGTCGTGACAGCCCGAGTGCTTCGGAGCCTTTTCCCAGATGACAGGAGGGAGAAGAGATTGTACGAGGGGTGCATGGGGTCCTTCATAATGCTGTTTGCTTTGCGGATGCAGCGTGTAGTGTAAATGTCCGTGATGCTGGGAAGAGAGACCCTGATGATCTTCTCAGCTGACCTAACTATCCCTCTGCAGGGCCTTGTGATCTGAGATGGTGCAATTTCCGAACCAGGCAGTGATGCAGCTGCTCAGGATGCTCTCTATACAATCCCTGCAGAATGTGATGAGGATGGGGGGTGGGAGATGGACTTTCCTCAGCCTTCACAGAAAGTAGAGACGCTGCTGGGCTTTCTTTGCTATGGAGCTGGTGTTGAGGGACCGGGTGAGATTCTCCGTCAGGTGAACACCAAGAAATTTGGTGCTCTTTATGATCTCTACCAAGGAGCCGTCGATGTTCAGCAGGGAGTGGTCGCTCCATGCCCTCCTGAAGTCAACAACCATCTCTTTTGTTCACATTCAGAGACAGGTTGTTGGTCCGTTAGCCGCTGCACCTCCTGTCTGTAAGCTGACGACCCACCATGGTTGTGTCATCGGCGAACTTGATGATATGGTCCGAGCTGTGTGTTGCAGCACAGTCGTGGGTCAGCAGAGTGAACAGCAGTGGACTGAGCACACAACCCTGGGGAGCCCCTGTGCTCAGTGTGACGGTGTTGGAGATGCTGCTCCTGTTCCGGACACTGAGGTCTCCCAGTCAGGAAGTCTAGGATCCAGTTGCAGAGGGAGGTGTTCAGGCCCAGTAGGCTCAGCTTTCTAATCAGTTCCTGAGGGATGATTGTGTTGAATGCTGAACTGAAGTCTATGAACAGCATCCGAACGTATGTGTCTTTTTTGTCCAGGTGGGTTAGGGTCAGGTGGAGGGTGGTGGCAATGGCATCATCTGTTGAGCGGTTGGGACTGTACGCAAGCTGCAGGGGGTCCAGTGAGGGGAGCAGCAGGGTCTTGATATGCCTCATGACGAGCCTCTCAAAACACTTCATGATGATGGATGTAAGTGCAACGAGATGGTAGTCATTTAGGCAGGACACTGAAGACTTCTTTGGCACGGGGACGATGGTGGCGGCCTTGAAGCACGTTGGAACGGTGGTGCTGCTCAGGGACATGTTGAAGATGTCAGATAACATCTGCTATCTGGTCTGCACATCCTCTGAGCACTCTACCAGGGATGTTGTTTGGTCCAGCAGCCTTCTGCGGGTTGACCCTGCACAGGGTTCTTCTCACGTTGGCCACGGTGAGACACAGCACCTGGTCATTTGTAGGAGGGGTGGATTTCCTCGCCGCCATGTCACTTTCCACCTCAAACCAGGCGTAGAAGTTACTCAGCGCATCTGGGAGGGAGGCATCACCTGCACAGTCAGGTGTTGTTGTCCTGTAATTGGTGATGTCCTGGATGCCCTTCCACATATGGCGTGTGTCGCCGCTGTCCTGGAAGTGGCTGTGGATTCGCTGGGTGTGTACACACTTTGCCCCTCTGATGGCCTGGGAAAGTTTAGCCCTTGCTGTTGTTAGTGCTGCCTTGTTGCCTGCTCTGAAGGCAGAGTTGCGGGACCTCAGCAGTGCACGCACCTCCGCGGTCATCCATGGCTTCTGGTTAGCGCGTATAGTGATGGTCTTGGACAGAGTAACATCATCAATGCACTTTCTGATGTAGCTGGTCACTGATGCTGTGTACTCCCCTAAGTTGGTAGAGTCACCATCGGTTGCAGCTTCCCTGAATATGTGCCAGTCAGTGTGCTCAAAGCAGTCTTGAAGAGCAGAGATGGCTCCTGCTGGCCAGGTTTTCACCTGCTTTTGAACCGGTCTGGAGCGCCTGACGAGCGTTCTGTATGCTGGGATGAGCATAACAGAGATGTGGTCTGAGTATCCGAGGTGAGGGCGGGGCTCTGCCCTGGTACATGTCGGGGATGTTTGTCTCAGCGAGGTTCAACGCGTTCTCCCCTTTTGTTGCAAATCCACATACTGATGGAATTTGTGGAGCACTGACTTAAGGTTATGCTTCCTGCTGTTTCTAGTTTCTCTCTGCCGTCTCCAGCAGTGCATACTGTACTAGACAGCAACAGAGAGGCACCGTGCAGATTGCTCAACCAGCCTACAGAACATTGGATCAGTTAGCAGATAACCAACAAATCTTAAGTAGACCATACCTTGACGATGACAGACCACAGTGCCTCATGTTCGATGAAAAACTCCTCGATAGCAGCCAAGCAATTCTGATGATCAATGGCCCGCTTGATGTAGTTCTTAAACACCTGTGACCACTTCTTCAAAAGCTGAAATGAGAGAAATGAATCAAAACATCACCAGTCCTGCTTGCTTTGTTCATGCAGTTTAGCTTGAATTTTAACTGTGATCACTATAGAAACCAGTGGTACCCAGTAAACTGAGCAACATACAAAAAATACTGGAGAAATTCAGCAGGTCAAGCAGCATCTGTGAAGGGGTATAAACAATTAATGCTTCCAGCTGAAACCCTTCACCAGTCCAGATGAAGGTTCTTGGCCTGAAATGTTAACTGTTTATTTCCTTCCGTGAATGCTATCTGACCTGCTGAGTTCCTCCATTTTTTTGTGTGTTTTGTTCATCTGCAGAATCCCTTGTGTTTGGACAACATTGGCTTATTTTAGACCATAATACAGAGAACCAGAATTAGGCCATTCAGCCCATCAAGTTTGCTCCATCATTCCATCATGGCTGATCCTGGGTCCCACTCAACCCCATACATCTGCCTTCTTGCCATATCCTTTGGTGCCTGACCAACCAGGAAACTATCAAATTCCACCTTAAATATACCCAAAGACTTGGCCTCCACCTCAGTCTCATCGTTGGCAGGGCAATCCAACGATTCAATACCCTGTGGCTAAAAAAAATCCTCCTTACATCTGTTTGAAAAAGTCGGCCCTCAAATTTCTGGATACATCCACCACTGGAAACATCCTTTCCACGTTTCCCCAATCTAGTCCTTTCAACATTTGGTATGTTTCAATCATATCCCACACCCACCCGGCATTCTTCTAAATTCCAGTGAGTATATTCCAAAGCTGCCAAATGCACCTCATATGTTAACCACCTTCATTCCTAGAAAATGCATGGTCATGCATTTTGGGAGTGGAAGTAAATATTTTCTAAATGGGGAGAAAATCCAAAAATCAGAGGTTAATTTGCAAGTAGAGTCCGTGGTGAAGAAGGCAACTTCAATGTTAGCATTCATTTCAAGGGGTATAGAATACAAGAGCAGGGATGTGATGCTGTGGCTTTATAAGGCACTGGTGAGGCCTCACCTTAAGTATTGTGAGCAGTTTTGGGCTCCTCAACTAAGAAGAGATATGCTGGCATCAGAGAGGGTCCAGAGGAGGTTCACAGTTTTATTTCAGAGAATGAACGGGTTATCATATGAGGAACGTTTGCTAGCTCTGGGTCAGTATTTGCTGCACTTTAGAAGTATGGTGGGGGGGAAATCTCATTGAAACCTTTCAAATGTTGAAAGGCCCAGACAGAATAGATGTGGAAAGGATGCTTCCCATGGTGGAGTCTAGGACAAAAGAGGACAAAGCCTCAGGACAGAGGGGTGTCCATTTAAAACAGAGAAACAGAGAAATTTATTTAGCCAGAAGGTGGTGAATTTGTGGAATTTGTTATCTCAGGCAGTGTGGAGGCCAGGTCATTGGGTCTTTGGCATAGCTTGATAGGTTTTTGATTGGACGTGGCATCAAAGGTTATAGGGAGAAGGCTGGGGAGTGGGGCTAAGGAGAGGAAAAAAGATTCAGACATGATTGATAGTGGAGCAGACTCAATGAGCCAAATGGACTAATTCTTCTCCTATGTCTTACAGTCTTATGGAATCATCCTTGTGAATCTCCTCTGGACTCTCTCCAATGACAACACATCCTTTCTGAGATATGGAGTCCAAAACCAATGACAATACTCCAAGTGCAGCTTGACCAGTGTCTTATAAAGCATCAGCATTATTTCCTTGCTTTTATATTCTATTCCCCTTGAAATAAATGCCAACATTGCATTTGCCTCTTTACCACAGACTGAAACTGTAAATTAACCCTCTGGGAGTCTTGCACGAGGACCCCTAACTCCCTCTGCACCTCTGATGTTTGAGCCTTCTCCTAATTTAAACAATGATCTGCACTATTGCTCCTTTTACCAAAATGCATTATCATACATTTCCCAACACTGTATTCCATCTGCAATTTTTTTTGCCTATTCCTCCAATTTGTCTAAGACCTGGTGTAATCACGTTCTTGCTCAGCACTATCCACCCCTCCACCTATCTTTGTATCAGCCACAAGCTTTGCCACAAAGCCATCAATTCCATTATCCGAATCAGTGATAAACAATGTGAAAAGTAGCAGTCCCAATACTGACCACTGAGGATCTATGGTACAGGTACAGTTCAATGGGACTAGGCAGAATAATGATTCAGCAGATTAGATGGGCTGAAGGGCTCTCTTTTCTGCTCTAGTATTCTATGATTTGTCATTTAGATGGTTGCTGAAACTCTTTCATAATCTGCCCTCAGCCTTTAGGACTAAGGCTACGTCCATACTAGACCGGATAATTTTGAAAACGCCTGTTTCGCATAAAAACGATAGGCATCCACACCAAGCATTTTTGAAAATATCTCCGTCCACATTAAAACAGGTATTTGGGCGAATCTCCTCCTACTGGGCATGCGCAGGACACATCTACAGAAAACAAGCAATGTGTCTGGTGTCGAATCTCGCCGTGAAAGACTTGGAGCACGTTTGTCCAGTTACGGACTAGAAAATCTAGAAAAAGGAAATTGCCAAACGACAGACAGCTGTTGGCTCTCACGCAGGAGGACTCAAAACTAAAAAAAAACAAATACTGGAGCGTATGGAGGCAACCAACATGGAGTTCACGGACAGCATTGGAAACATTTCCTACAGCCATAGTCTCTTCACCGATGAAAGGGACGACAACTACAACTAAATGCAATCAGGCTTGTTACTGGGCAAAACAAATTTGCTGTTACATCATTTGTTTGCCTTTACTTTTGCTGTATTTAACACGTGCAATAAAACAAGTTACTGGGCAAAAGTGATTTTATTTTTACCTCAAAAAAAGTGAAACTTACAATTTTCCTTTTTTGGCCTTAACACTTTCACGTCTATGCCAAACATAAGCTACTACTTAAAAATTACATTTCGGAAGTAGTGACAACTGCATCTACCTATTGTCTGCACAAGCAATACATTAATAAAGCACCTTGTTAAATGTATAAAATGTCTGCATCAGTGTTATCTTGTATTTCTATATAATGTTACATTAGGCTGTTACACATCTATTATCAGAGAAGTACTTGCATAAATTGGTAAACCACCTTCACACAAGCAAGGACAGAAAACAGGGCAAAGTGAGTATACTTATTCAGTAAGTTATGGGTCAAAGTATTTGCAGAGTACAATTCTAACTCTTCTGAGTTCAGCCTCGTTGCCCTCTGTCCTGAAATTGTTAGGTTGTTTGGGGGTTTGGAATTCTCTGTCGTACTGCAAAACTGCAGTAACATCCTGCTCAGGGACAGTCTCCTGAAGCTGTCTGCCATTGTTGTTGTGGTGTTGGAGGTTACATTCAAGATTCAAGAAAACTATGAAATGCCGTGCTGCCACTACCATCTGTTCTGGCATGTCATGCCCCCCCCCCCCCCCCATACACACTACACCAGCCAATCGGCGTTTTCATATTTAAACACTCTAGAGAGTGTTTTAGAAAAGCTCCATTTGGGGGGGGGGGGGAAACGCTGTTTCAGTGTGGACGGAGGGTCAAAATGTAGAGAAAAGGCTTCGGTTACGGATTTATCTGGTCTAGTGTGGACGTAGCCTAATAGTGTTATAATAGCCTAATGGAGCAGCAAGACCCCCCCCACCCCAAGGAAACAAAACATTTTAATATCAGTTAGCAATCGTTAACACCTTAGAAAGAACCTTGGAAGGACATTACCACCTAATCAACAGATACACTCCAACTTATCCACAATGCTACAATGGCAGAGTGAACCTGGACAACTTACTTAAATCTTGGCATTCAGTTAGTTTCACTAATGTCCAACAACAAAATTTTCTTTTACAATTTTTATTTTATTGAGATACAGTGTGGAAAAGGTCCTTCTGATCCTTCAAGCAACGCTGCCTGCAACCCGATTTAAGACTTGCCTAATCACGGGACAATTCACAATGACCAATTAACCTACCAACTGGTACATCTTTAGGTTGTGGAAGGAAACCCACATGGTCACGCGGAGAACGTACAAACTCCTGGCAGCTGGAATAGTAGATGTTTTTTTTCTCCAGCTAGTATCAACGCTCTCACCCTCAATAAAAGTGTGTACAATGAGAATACCTAAGCATTAAATATGATCACACACACAAACTGCTGGAGGAACTCAGCAGGTCAGGCAGCATCAGTTAATTTATTTAGAGATACAGACCCTTCCGACCCTTCAAGCCATGCCACCCAGCAACCCCTGAAAATCCTGCTTCAACCCTAACCTAATCTGGAGAGAATTTACCCATCTTTGGACTGAGAGAGAAAACTGGAGCACCCATAGAAAACCCACACATTCCATGGGAGAGACATACAGACAATCCTTATGGAGGACTCCAGGATTGAACTCCGAACTCTGACTCTCTGAGCTGTAATAGAGTCATGCTAACTGCTACGCAACCGTGAAAATGTCATCTGTCACTTGTTTATTCCTCTTCACAGATGTTTCCTGACTTGCTGAGATCCTCCAGGTCTGAGAGACGGTGGGGGGGGCAGATCGAAGGAGAAAGATGGATGAATCTCAAGCACCAGCACCATGTAAAATTTTCGTCTGTGAAGAGCTTTTCAAACATTCAAAAGGAATGGTCATGGACAAAGCTGGTAGTTTACTGTTTTACCGATCCTTCTTAAAGCATTGTTGTACATGTGAGGTTCAGAATCGGAATCAGGTTTAATATCACTGGCATACGTCATGAAATTTGCTGTTAAGCAGCAGCAGTACAGGGCAATACTTCATAATAAAAGCTATAAATTACAATAAGTGTATCTCTCTCTCCATACATAGAAATAAATTAAATAAGTAGAAGAAGAAGAAGAAAGCCCTTAACACCGAGTGCAGTCATCGGGACGCTGTCGTTACGGCATTTTTTTTTTAGCAGGCTTTCTTGTTTTTATGAAGCCGAGTTGCTAGCTCGACGCTCAACCCAGCACGGATGGAAAGCATGCAAGGGAGCCGGCTGGATTTGAACTCGGAAGCCTTCGTTCCAAAGTCTGGCGCTGATGCCACTACACCACCAGCCGGATAAATAAGTAGTGCGAAGAGGGAAAAAAATCCTGTTAAAATGCTGGTTATTCTCAAGATTTTAACAACATCCATTCATTATGTGCCATGTTGTATGATGTGGATCATAGTACATACAACAGAAAATCTACAGCACATTACAGGCCCTTTGGCCCAAAATGTTGTGCCGACCATGTAACTTACTCTAGAAACTGCCTAGAATTTCAGGTGATTGATTGTTCTTGGCAAATTTTCTACAAAATGGTTTGACATTGCCTTATGGGCAGTGTCTTTACAGGATGGGTGACCCCAGCTATTATCCCGGTATTATCTTCACAGATTGTCTGCATGGCGTCAGTGGTCACATAACCAAGACTTGTGATGTGCACCGACTGCTCATATGACCATCCACCATCCGCTCCCATGGCTTCACGTGATCCTGATCAGTGGCGGGGTTAAGCAGGTGCCACATCTTGCCCAAGGGTGACCTGCGGGGTAGAGGAGGGAAGGAGCACCTTACACCTCCTTTGATGGAGACATTCTGTATATATAAATTAAATAAGTAGTTTGAAGAGAAAAAAAAATCCTGGCTATTCCCAGTGTTTTAACTGCATTCAAGGGAGAACGAAAAAGGAAAAAACTATGTTCAGGTCAGGATGGTATCTGATTAGCCAGGACCTCAGGAGTGATGATATTCCCATACACCGCCACTCATGCTCCTCTGGCTGGTAGTGCTGGGCTGAGGCGGAGCAGCAGCATTTTGGCAAATTACTACAGTACAATGCATCCTGTAGATAAAGAGCAGACAGGAAGCACCAGAGGTGAAAGGAGAACGCTATCGGTTGGAAAATTTGCTAACACTGATTCTTTTTAACAAAATAAACCTTCATTATAAAAAGTTATTTACAGGAATAAACCGTTCAATGGCTTTTCATTCTTTACATTGATAGCCTGTATTGTTCCAGTGCATTCATACACATCAATAGCACTGCTGCCACTCTGGGGTGCTATACAATAATTGAGGGGTTTCCTCCCCCAACCTGGCCCCTCACTCTCACAGAAGAACCCTACAAATGTGCTCTTTCCCCACTGAGCCCTTGCAGTGGCTGTATCGAGACTCAGCGTGTTCCTGCAGCTCGGAATGTGCCAGTTAGCAGCATTCATCCACGGACATCTCGATGTGCTTGCAGAGCTCTGTACCAATATAGAGAGCTCAGACATGCTGTATGAACTGATACCATTTTCATTCAATGACATACAACCCCCTTTCCGGCTTTGACAAGCCTAAAATGGAGAAAACAGGAGGTGCACACTTAGTGCACCATTAGCAACTCATTTATCACTTCATGTATGTGTCTTCTTTGCAAAATAGAGCTTCTTTGTTCAAATATTGCTCCTTTGGAATAATTATGCCAGGAATGCTCAAATCATTTGTTCCAACTATTTCACAATCACAGCCCAATAAAAACAGTTCAATGGGCTGCAAAACTGCAGAGGAATCTCTAGCAGGTTAAAGTTCAGCAGAAGCTCCACACCCAGGTTCCCTCTTCTGATAGCTTTGCTGAATCTGTGTTTTAAGATTAAAAGGTCAGAATTTTCTGCAAAAAAAAAAGTGCTGCAAGCCTCTCCGAGTCTTTGTATGAAAAAAACTACAATACTACCTGGGAAGGTCAAGGAGGGCAGATTCCTGGGAATGCCACCCTTATAGACTCCCTTGCAGACTGATCATCCCTATGCAGAAGTATATGCTGAGGCATATAAGGCGTTGGTCAAACCACATTTGGAGTATCACTCAGATTTCCAGCATCTGCAGATTTTCTCATTTGGAGTATTATGAACAGTTTTGGGCCCCATGGGGTTATTATGAGAATGATCCCAGGAATGAAAGAGTTAATATTGGAACAAACAACACACACAAAATGCTGGTGGAGCACAGCAGGCCAGGCAGCATCTATAAGGAGAAGCACTGTCGACGTTTTGGGCCGAGACCCTTCGTCAGGACTAGTTAATATACAAGGAGCATTTGATAGCTTTGAGCCTGTACTCGCAAGAGTTTAGAAGAACGGTGGTGGGGGGGGGGGGGGGGTGAAGGGAAATCTAATTGAAACCTACTGAACACTGAAAGGCCTAGATAGAGTGGATATGGAGATGGGATGTTTCCAATAGTTGGAGAGTCAAACAGACTCAGAATAGAGGGACATCTCCTTGGAATGAAGACAAGGAGGAATTTCTTCAACAACAGGGCAATGAATCTGTGGAATTCATTGCCATAGATGGCTAGGTACAGTCAATTAGTACATTTAATGTGGAAGTTGAAAGGTTCTTGATTGAAGTTGAAAGGGAGAAGGCAGGAGAATGGGATTGAAAATATATCGGTTGTGATTAAGTGGCTGAACAGACTTGGTAGGCCAAATGGTATAGCTTTGCTTTTATGTCTTGTGGCCTTATAGTGCTATCTCTTCACAATGCTGGAGCTAATTCCTGTAACTCCCCAACACCATTCCAGTTATAAAAGCAGGCTCATCTAGTCTATGGTGAACCATTCATCTGCCTAGTCCCATCAACCTGCATCCAGACCATGGTTCCATACCCCTCCCATCCAAGTATCCTTGGACACTACCTCACTTTTTTAATATATAGTATTTGTTACTTGCACAATTTTTATCTATTCAATATACATTTACTGTAATTGATTTACTTATTTATTATTATTATTTTATATTGTCTTTTTCTTCTGCTGCTAAGTTAACGAATTTCACATCACGTGCCGGTGATAATAAACCTGATTCTGATTCAATGCACGGTTGTGAAAAAACTATCTGTACGGATGGCTTGTAAAACAAAGTTTTCATTGTTCCTGGTATGTTCAATAATAAATCAATTTACGATTGCTATCCACCAACACAAGTTAATTTGCAGCAGGCCTCCAGAATTGCCAGAACACCAAGTTTAGGAGCCTTCAACCATCAGCTCTTGAACCAGAAGAGATAGCTTCACATTCCATCATTAAAATGTTCCAAAAATCTATGGACCCTTCAGCTCATGTTCTAAATATTTATTATTGTTTTTTCTCTTTTGTATTTAGACAGTTTGTCATCTTTGGTTATTTGTCCATCCTGTTGGATGCAGTCTTGTCAATGCTTCTATTGTGTTTCTTGAATTTACTGAGTATGCCTACAAGAAACAAACCTCAGAGTTGTACATGGTGACATATGAGTACTTTGATAATAACTTTACTTTGAACTTTGATATAGGAATTAGGCCATTTGGCCTATTAAGCATCTCTGCCATTCATTTGGGTCAATATCAGTATCAATACAGACAACGCGCTGGAGGGACTCAGCGCGTCAAGCAACATCTATGGATAGAAATAAACAGTTGATGTTTTGGGTGCAGACCCTTCATCAGGGTCAGTATTTTTTCCAACCCCATTCTCCTGCCTTCATCCCATAACCCTCAAACCCCTCATTAACCATGATTTCTCCACCTTCTTGTTCTGGTTGCTCTCCTGTCCTTTCCAGTCCTGATGAAGTGTCCCAGCTCAAAACGTCGACCCTTTTTTCTCTCCTGACCTGCCAAGTTGCTCCAGCATTTTGTTTGTGTTCAAAAAGATTTGACAGTTCTCCACCTTAAATATACTGAAATTTTCTTTCTTCCACCTTATATTGGTACACATGAAAACAATAAACCAATACCAACACTCCATTGATACAAGCCTCTACCTCAATAGATGTACAGAAAACAGGTTCAAAACCACACCCAGTACAAATACAGAATGGTATTTCCTGGTGGTCACATCCCATCACCCAACAAAAATATAGTATTAGCTGAAGGCTACCCTCATTGTGCCATGTTTCATGTTAAACTACTAAACCCTTCATCAGGACTGGAAAGGAAGGGGGCAGAATGGTCTTGGCCCAAAACACTGACTGTTCATTCTGCTCCATAGATGTCACCTCACTTGTTGGGTTCCTCCAACACTTTGTATGTGATGCTCAAAATTTCCAGCATTTGCAGAATCTTGTGTTTATCTTTTCATCTGCTGTTCTTCTACATAAGGGACAGCATGACAACTTTGCACATGTATTTAATGTATTAGCAGCTTATTCTGGCTGTTCCCAGTCAGGGACTAGTGATAGAGGCAGATACACTATGGATATTTCAGAGACTCTTAGGTAGGTACACAGATAATAGGAAAATGGAGGGCTACATAGGTGGGAAGGGTTAGATTGATCTTGGAGTAGTTCAAGTTTAGTTGTTATTCAACCATACATGAATACAGCTGAACTAAACTGTGTTCCTCTGGGGCCAAGGTGCAAAACATACTCAGCACAAGGCACAAACAGCACATTCAAGATCGCAAGCAAACATACAGTCACACAAAAAAAATATACACACATATATAGCCCATGTCCCGCTTTCCAAGTGCGTATATCTTACTGTACATACTATTAATATAAATTATTATAAATTGCATATTCAGACAGAGACGTAACAAAGATTTTTACTCCTCATGTAGGTGAAGGACATATAAAACAAAGTCTATTCAATTCAACAAACATACACGTGCAATCCAGCTTGTCATTCCAATGATCGAACATTGGAGGGCAGCACTGACAGGAGGGGCCAGCCCTCCAACTGAGTATGGACACCATGCTACACCACCTGCAGTGGGTTAAAAGGTTGATACGACATTTTGGGCCAAAGGGCCAGTACTGTATTGGACTGGTCGATGTTCCAAATCAAATTTCTACACCTGGTGTGATCACTGAAAATCTCACTTTGAATACCCAGCCTGATACTTGTGTTTTTCACAAGATCCTATTTATATTTCAGATTCTCAGCATCTAAAAGGCCGTGCAGATGGAAGAAGTCACAGTATGAGATAATTGCTTAAGGGCTTGAGAAAGGCAATTTGGAACACTGCCTTCACTAAGTGCTTTTTAACTAAAGAGCTGCTTAAATGCACACGAAAGAAATAGTGGATGCATTTTAAAAAAAGAATCACCAAAGCAAATAGGGGCTGGAATAGAAATCTTGATAGAATAATTTCTTCCTAAGGTCAGACCACATGTCACGTCTGTACTGTTATTGTTCTGCCTCAATGCACTGTGTAATGATCTGATCTGCATGAACAGTGTGCAAGACAAGCTTTTCACTGTATCTCACTCAGTACATGTGACAATAATAAACCAATTCCAAGTCCAACATTGAGGAATACGGCACTTCAGGAATCTTTGCAATGCACATAGTGTATAGTTTTACCTTGACCAATATTACACAAGGAAGGCTTACATTATAAGGATGTAACCTCAGCTTTTTATTTCCCTAGAGCTTACAAGTACAAAGAATCAATATCAATTTCTTTAACTTCTAGTAATTCCACCCCCTTGCCCTTTTTCCTTTATTCTCTATTCCAATTCCTCTCCCGCTCCTCCTCATCTCCAATTGCCTTCCTCAGTCCTCAATCAAACACCTTTTTTGGCATTTTAACTCCACTGATCTATATAGAGTCAACTATACAATTAATGACAGTTTCTTTAACAACTCTAATCTGGGTATTCAAGTACATATCTCTCTGAAAGTGGCAAAGTAGGTAAACACAAGAATCTTCAGATGCTGAGAATATTGAGCAACCCACACAAACTATGGTTCCCTTCTTCCATGATCCACCATCGTCTCCTATCAGATTCCTCTGTCTTCAACCTATTATCTTTTCCACCTATACTTCCCAGCTATACAAAGCAACCTCTCCCACCCACAGACCTTCCTCCTCACCCATCACCTGCCAGCTTGAACTCCTTCACTCCCCGTACCCCCCACTTCATTATTCTGGCTTCAGTCCCCATTCTTTCTAGTCCTGATGCAGGGTCTCAAACTGGGAAGGTGGTAGGTGAACAACTTAAGAACGAAAGTGATAGAATAGAAAGGGAGAGTGCAGAACCAGAATGTGAAATGACTGCAAGTTAGAGAAAACTATGGAGAGTACCCCAACAGAATGAGGTATTGCTCGTCCATCCTGAGTGTGGCTTCACTGTGGCAGATGAGGTGGCAACAGTTCAAGCACTGTGGGTATGCATTTAAGGTTTTGAGTATCTGCTGAATCTTTTTATTATTAAGTAATAGCATACATTACATCCTCGCTCACTTCTGCATACACCCAGTGGCCATTTTATTAGGTACACCTGTGCATTATTGCAAATATCAAATCAGCCAATCATGTGGAAGCAACTTAAAGCACACAGACATAATCAAGTGGTCCATTTGTTGTTCAGACCAATCATCAGTATCGGCAAGAAATGTAATCTAAGTGACTTTGACCATGGAATGACTGTTGGTGCCAGTCAGTGTGTTTTGAGCATCTCACAAACTGATCTCCTGGATTTTCAACACAACAGTTTCTGGAGTTTAGAGAGAACGGTAGGAAACAAACAAAAGTAGAAAACATCCAGTGAGCGCAGTTCTGTGGATGAAAGAGCCTTGTTAATGGGAGAGGGCAGAGGAGAATGGCCAGACTACTTCAAGTGACAGTAACTCAAATAATCATCGGTTACAACAGCGGTGTGCAGAAGAGTACCTCTAAACATATGACATATTGAACTTTAACTGGATGGGCTACAGCAGCGGAAGGCCACAAACATATGGCTCAGTGTCCATCTCCCCCCCCCCCCCTTCCTCATCACGTTCTACAGGGGTTGTATTGAGAGCATCCTGAGCAGCTGCATCACTGCCTGGTTCGGAAATTGCAACGTCTCAGATCACAAGACCCTGCAGCGGATAGTGAGGTCAGCTGAGAAGATCATCGGGCCATTACGGACCTTTACACAACACGCTGCATCCGCAAAGCAAACAGCATTTTGAAGGACCCCATGCACCCCTCGTACAAGCTCTTCTCCCTCCTGTCGTCCGAAGCATTCGGGCTCTCATGACCCGTCTATGTAATAGTTTCTTCCCCCCAAGCTGTCAGACTCCTCAATACCAAGAGCCTCGACTGACACCTTACTGCCCTATCGTCCTGTTTATTATTTATTGTAATGCCTGCACTGTTTTGTGCACTTTATGCAGTCCTGGGTAGGTCTGTAGTCTAGTGTAGTTTTTTTGTGGGTTTTTTTTTTACGTAGTTCAGTCCAGTTTTTGTACTGTGTCATGTAACACTATGGTCCTGAAAATTAATGAAAATCCACACACAAGCACAAACAACCAATGTGCAAAAGACAACACACTGTACAAATAAGGAACAAAAACACAAAATAATAATAAATAAATAAGGAATAAACACAGAGAACATGAGATGAAGAGTCCTTGAAAGTGAGTCCATAGGTTGTGGGAATAGGTCAGTGTTGGGGTGAGTGAAGTTATCTGGTTCAGGAACCTGATGGATGAGGGGTAATAACTGTTCCTGAACCTGGAGGTGTGGGATCTGAGGCTCCTGTAACTCCTTCCTGATGGCAGCAGTGAGACAAGAACATGGCCCATATGATGGCGGTCCTTGATGATTGATGCTGCTTTTCTACGACACTGTTTCTTGTAGATGTACGCAATGGTGGGGAGGGCTTTATGTAAATGCTCGTTAACAAGACATTGAACTATTTACCAAATCCCATCTAACAATACCAGCCCTCCACCAACTTCCAAGTACTGTGTACTCATCGCTCTCCCCTCATCACCAGACCTCAGTCATCTGGTAGTTCATCACAAACACAAGATGTTCTGTAGATCTGGTAGTACTTAGTTTCACCATCTGGTGGGCCATCTACTTGGTCTGAATACTCACTGAAATGAGAGCATTGCCATACTGTGTGGCAGAGAGTTCAGGTCTGTGCTGTTGGAGTGGCATTTCCAGGACCACCTTGGTAGTGAGCTGTGTCACATCCTTCATGGTGATGTTGTAGGCATACCTGGAGATGGAGGGAAGGAAACTTACATTTATACAGAGAAAAGAAAATAACATAAAGGATAAATTTTTAAAAAAATATGTTGGCATTTTCTGTGGAGATAAAATGGTTAACTTCTCAGGTCACCAACATTTCATTAGTTTGTACACAAGATGTGGATATCTCTGGTAAGACCTTTATGTACATAAAGTCAATCTAGGTATATAAGCTAACTTCTGCATTTATATTTATTGTGTATTTATTGTGTTTTATTATTATTATTCTTCTTAGTAGTTTTGCGTGCTGCATAAGATCCAGAGTAACAATTATTTTGTTTTTCTTTACACTTGTGTACTGAAAGATATTAAACAATTTTGTATGCTACCTCACTATTTTTCTTCTAATTTGCTCTCATTTTACACTACTTAATTTACTATAAATATAAATTTTATCATATATACACGTACATACACACACACACAGAGTTCCTATTAGTTATCAATGGAAGAATTCATCATTGCCGTGTTTCTTTTGATTGACTGCAAATGAACAAAATCAGCGCAAATAATGGACTGTTTCACTGCATTCATGCATAAAGTAAATAAGTACAAAATTACCTAAAATCACAGCAATGACTTTTTGCTTTACAGAATTCTGAATTGGCATCCATCAGGCAAAATGGATAGCATAACACAAGCACACACAACTGACATTATTTAAAAACTGTTCACTCCATCATGTCTAATGGCTGTTTCTGGCATCTCTGAATGCTTAAAAATAAAGTGAGAACAGTTCAGAATTGTCTTGCAGTTTATTTCTTGCTATCAGTGACAACGATTTCACACAAATTCATGCAACTGATGCTATTCAGAGTCTCAGCAACTTCAGGGCAGAAAACGTACGGTGGAGAGCATACTGACTGGATGCAACACTCAGCCAGCTCCATCATGACCACAGCACCATCGAGGGCATCTTCAAGACATGGTGCCTCAAGAAGGCTGATGTAGAGTCTAACTGCCACACAAGTTAGAAACTGGCAACAGTCTTTTGTCTCAATTAAATGGCACAGTGTCCCAAATAAAGGAAGGGAATCCCAGCTATTTTCTCAATTAGTTTTTGTTCTTCAAGAGTTGTCCCAATTAAGTTCTATCACAGTTAACCAGAATATGTACTGTGTATGTATTTACACAATATTCCTTATTGTAACTTGTCATTTATTTTATTATGTTTCGCAGTGTACTGCTGCTGCAATTTCATGATGTGCCAGAGATATTAAACCCGATTGATCACCTCTGCCTCCCCTGACATGATCAACTCATTAATTTCAAATCACAGCTACCTGCAAAGGTGTCAACATGGAGGAGGCCATTCCGCCCTTCAGTTCTCAGTTAGGTCCATTCAAGAGCAATTCAGCCAGTCGACAGTCACCATCACTGGACTTGCGTCACAAAAAGACCAGATTAGATCCGTGTGTCAGTTTTCCCATCCTGAAGGACCGTAGTGAACCGATCTGTTTTCCTGGTTTGCGGCGCTGACTTCTTGCTTTACAGAATTGATTACTGTATTTATGGAGAAGGACATGACTGGACCCAGGGTGGAGATTTTTGATTGGAGAAAGGCTAACTTCGAGGAGATGCAAAAGGATTTAGAAGGAGTGGATTGGGACAATTTGTTTTATGTGAAGGATGTAATAGAGAAATAGGTGAAATTTTGAGGGTACAGAATCTTTATGTTCCTGTTAGGTTGAAAGGAAAGGTTAAAAGTTTGAGAGAGCCATGGTTTTCAAGGGATATTGGAAATTTGGCTCGGAAAAAGAGAGATATCTACAAGAAATATAGGCAGCATGGAGTAAATGAGGTGCTCGAGGAATATAAAGAATGTAAAAAGAATCTTAAGAAAGAAATTAGTAAAGCTAAAAGAAGATATGAGGTTGCTTTGGCAAGTAAGGTGAAAATAAATCCAAAGGGTTTCTACAGTTATATTAATAGCAAAAGGATAGTGAGGGGTAAAATTGGTCCCTTAGAGAATCAGAGCGGACAGCTATATGTGGAGCCAAAAGAGATGGTGGAGATTTTGAACAATTTCTTTTCTTCGGTATTCACTAAGAAGAAGGATAGTGAATTGTGTAAGGTAAGGGAAACAAGTAGAGAAGTTATGGAAACTTTGACGATTAAAGAGGAGGAAGTACTGGCGCTTTTAAGGAATATAAAATTGGATAAATCTCCGGGTCCTGACAGGATGTTCCCTAGGACCTTGAGGCAAGTTAGTGTAGAAATAGCAGGGGCTCTGACAGAAATATTTCAAATGTTATTAGAAACGGGGATGGTGCCAGAGGAGTAACGTATTGCACATGTGGCTCCATTGTCTAAAAAGGGTCCTAAGAGTAAACCTAGCAATTATAGGCCTGTCAGTTTGACATCAGTGGTGGGTAGATTAATGGAAAGTATTTAGAGATGGTATATATAATTATCTGGATAGACAGAGTCTGATTAGGACCAGTCAGCATGGATTTGCGAATGGAAGGTCATGTCTGACAAATCTTATTTAATTTTTTGAAGAGGTTACTAGGAAAGTTGACAAGGATAAAGCAGTGGATGTTGTCTGCATGGACTTCAGTAAGGCCTTTGACAAGGTTCCACACGGAAGATTAGTTAGGAAGGTTCAATCTTTAGGTATTAATATTGAAATAGTAAAATGGATTTAACAGTGGCTGGATGGGAGATGCCAGAGAGTAGTGGTGGATAACTGCTTGTCAGGTTGGAGGTCGGTAACTAGTAGTGTGCCTCAGGGATCTGTAGTGATCCAATGTTGTTTGTCATATACATTAATGATCTGGGTGATGGGGTGGTAAATTGGATTAGTAAGTATGCAGATGATACTAAGATAGGTGGCGTTGTGGATAATGAAGTAGGCTTTCAAAGCTTCAAGAGAGATTTAGGCCCGTTAGAAGAGTGGGCTGAAAGATGGCAGATGGAGTTTAATACTGGTAAGTGTGAGGTGCTACATTTTGGTAGGAATACTCCAAATAGGACATACATGGTAAATGGTAGGGTATTGAAGAATGCAGTAGAACAGAGTGATCTAGGAATAATGGTGCATAGTTCCTCCATCTTAATGAAGAATTCCACCATATTATGGTCACTCTTACCAAGGGGCCTCACACAACGAGATTGCTAACTAACTCTTCCTCATTGCTCAGTACCCAATCTAGATTGGCTTGCTCTCTAGTTGGCTCCTCAACATGTTGGTTCAGAAAACCATCCCGCATACATTCCAAAAAATCCTCTTCCTCGGCACCCTTACCAATTTGGTTCACCCAAGCTATATGTAGATTGAAATCACCCATTATAACTACTGTTCCTTTATTGCACACATTTCTATTTCCTGTTTAATGCCATCCCCAACCACACTACCACTGTTAGGTGGCCTGTACACAACTCCCACTAGCATTTTCTGCCCCTTAGTGTTATGCAGCTCTACCCACATCGATTCCACATCCTCCAGGCTAATGTCCTTCCTTTCTATTGCGTTAATCTCCTCTCTAACCAGCAACGCTACCCCACCTCCTTTTCTTCCGTCTATCCCTCCTGAATATTAAATATCCCTGGATGTTGAGCTCCCATCCTTGGTCACCCTGGAGCCATGTCTCTGTGATCCCAACTATATCATATTCATTAATAACTATCTTTGAAAGGAACTTACCCGGCCTTACCTCACTTGGAGTGAAGCTCGTCCTCAGCCTCTGCTTGGTGAAGCCTCTCGAGACAAAGCCTTCCTACCCTGTCTCCCTCTACTCCGTCGCCTGCTACAACGTCACCTGCTCCGTCTAACTGCTCTCTTTAAATACTCCCGCTGCCTCACGGTCTGACTTACACGTGCTTGCGCAGTCGTGCCCCCCTTAAACTGCCAAAGAAAATGACCGACTTCCACAAACTGCTCTCTTTAAATTCTCCCACTGACTCACGGTCCGACTTACATGCGCTTGCGCAGTTGTGCCCCCATTAAACTGCCAAAGATGAGACATTAAGAATCAGAATCAGGTTCAGTATCCTTGGCATATGCCGTGAAATTTGTTGTTTTGCAGCAGCAGTACAATGTAATACATCAAAAAACTTTAAATTACAAAGAATGCAAAAATAGAGCAAAAAACATTGCGGTTGCATCCACGGATTCATGGTTCGTTCAGAAATCTGATGGTGGGAGGAAGAAACTGTTCCTAAGATGTTGAGTTGTGTGTCTCCTCTTTGATGGTAGCGCTTAGTAAAAGGGCACATCCTAGGGCTCCTTAATGGGAGATGACACCTTTATTTGAGGCATCGTTCTTTGAAGGTGTTCTTGCTGCTGGGGAGGCTAGTGCACATGATGAAGCTGCTGAGTTTACAACTTTCTCCGATCCTGTGCAGTGGCCCCTCCATACCAGGAGTGATGCAGCCAGTTAGAACATCTAACTGGTTGCTTCTACAGTACATCTGTAGAAGCTTGTTAGTGTTTGGTGACATACTAAATCTCCTCAAGCTCCTAATGAAGTACAGCAGTTAAGCTATATAAATAAGCTACGGCGCTATTTCTAAGTGCTATTTCGTCAAAAGAATATTAAAGACACCACTGTACGAATCACAAAGTGAGATTCACATTGAACTTGGCAGCAAGATTCTGTCACTCAATAGCACAAAAATCTCCTAACCACCATCCACTTCACTAAGAGGCAGCTGGCTGCATACCAAATGATTTCTCAGCTCACTTATCTACTTACACTGTACAGCAGTTAATGTGATGAGAGATGTTCTGGGATACCATCAGGCAAAGACTCACTCACTAAACAGACAGGAGTTGAATACTGATTGACAGTTACTCACTTGAGAGAATTAATCTCCAACACAAGGTGATCACAGGAAATATTTTCCTCCAGCCCTCGCTGCAAGGTGCCAAGAACTTCATTCTGAAATACTGTGGGAAGACAAAAATATAGAAGATGTCACATATGAATGGCAGCATAAAAGGAGAACTTGACTGCTGTACTGCCCTGCTGTTAATATGGGGCAGCACAGTAATGTAGAGGCCAGCATAACGCTTCCCAGCGATAGCAATCGGGGCAGCAGGGTAATGTAGAGAACAGCTTAATGCTTCCCAGAGATAGCAATCTGGGTTCGATTGCTACGCTGCCTGTAAGGAGTATGTACATTTTCCCTGTGGGTTCCTCCCATATTCCAAACACACATAGGTTAGTAAGGTTAGTGAGCTAGGTTGTGGGCACACTACGTTGGTGGCAGAAACATGGCAAAACTAGCACATCCTCAGACTGTATTGGTCATTAACGCAAATGACACACTACACTGTATGTTTCAAGATTCAAGATAGTTTAATATCATTGCCTGTATACAAGTGCACGGAGAACAAAATAATAGTTATTCAGGGTCCAATGCGGCACAAAAAGAACAAAAGATAAAGAACACAATAATAATTTTTAAAAAACATAAATATAAATACATAAGATAGCTTATATAGATCGACTGTATGTCCATAAAGTGATGCTAGGCAGTATGTACAGTGACTGATGGGAAATAATAAAGTAGTGGTGGAGTTAGTGGGTAGAGGTGTTGATCAGCCTTACTACTTGAGGAAAGTAGTGTTTTTGGCTCTGGTGGTCCTGGTGTGGATGCTACATAGCCTCCTCCCTGATGGGAATGGGAGGAACAGTTCTTAAGTAGCGTCGGTGAGATCCTTCATGAAGTTACCGGCCCTTTTCCGGCACCCTTTCTGTAAATATGTCCTTAATGAAGAATAGGCTGCTGCTGGTAATGCACTGGGTAGTTTTAATTACACATTGTAGAGCCTTCCTGTGCTTCGATGTGCATGTAACAAATAAAACTAATCTTTTGATAACTAAAGCCAAATCCAGTACTGCCACCATTCTAGGGTTAGCTGTGAGACCTCACCTTTCACGTCATCCAGCTGGGGTGAAATACTTCTGTCCTCTTCCTCTTGTGAGCAGAGACTCATTTCACTCTCACTCTCGCTCCCTGACTGAGGCTTCAGATTCAGACCTGCAAAGGAGGTTGAAAAGACGCAGTGAGGAGGCAGTAAGCCGGGATGAGAGGAGCAGGTCACACAGCAATCTACTTGAAACAAGGAGGTGTCAGATAATTACTCCCCCACTAGGACTTGAGAGAGTTTAAAGTCAATAACACCAGTACAAAGGAGTAGAGATGTACCAGGATGTTACCTTGACTACACAGTATGACTTACGAAGACAGGTTGAGTGAACCAAGCTTTTCTCCTTGCAGCAAAGAAGAATAAGAGGTGTCTGCTAAAGGTATACAAGATGACAAGTGGCACAGATTGAGTGGAGAGCCAGAGACTTTTTCCAAGGGTGGAAATGGCTAACATGAGGGGTGCATAATTCTATTCTATTTATTTAATTTTGTGATACACCCATGGAGTAGGGCTTTCTGGTTCTTCAAGCCACACTGCCCCAACAACCCCCGAGAAACCTGATTAACCCTAACCAAACACAGGGACAATGTACAAAGACTACTTGGACTTTTGGAGGATAGGGAGAATGTACAGAAGCTCCAAACAGAATGGCGCTGGAATTGAACTCTGAACTCCAGAATGCCTTGAGCTGCAACAGCATCATGCTAATTGCTACACTACCGTGGCACCTTTACGGTGATGAGAAGGAAATGTGGGGGGAGGGGAATGTTAGACACAAGTTCTTTATGCAGAATGCATGAAATGCCCTGCCAGGAGTGATGGTAGAAGGAGATACATTAGGGGCATTTAAGCAACTCTTAAATTGACACATGTTTGAAAAGAAAATGGTGGACTACGTGGGAGGGAAAGGTTACATTGATCTTAAAGTAGATTAAAAGGTCGGCCCAACATCACGGGCTGCAGAGCCGGTACTGTGCTGTACTATTGGACATTTAGAAACAACAGGTTAGTGACTACTCTGCTAAATGGTTACTGAACCGAACATTAACTTTGTCATTTCCTCTTGGTCCCTTGCATATATCCACCCACTTTTATTTCAGAAGCTTGTGCCCAAGGCACCATGCCTTGGAGAACCTGTCCTGGGTCCGGCACATAGAGGTAATCATAATTATTTCAGCATCTATACTTTTTTCAGTTAAGGAGTCTCAGCCTGCCACTGAACACTCTTAACAAACTGTAAGATGCACTGGTGAAATTAACCTGGTCTGGTACTGCAACTTGAATGCACAGGAATCAAAAAAGGTGCAGAAAGTAGTGGACTCTGCCCAATACATCACGGGAACGTCCCTCTCTATCATCAGCACCTCAAAGATCCCCAACATCTGGGCTATGCCATCTTTTCACAGCTACCATCAGGCAGGAGGTACAGAAGCCACCAAGCCCCACACCACGTTTAGGGGCTACTTCCCTTCAACCATTCAGTTCTTGAACTAAACAGTAAAACCTTAATTACTACCTCAATATAGCAACATGATAATCACTTTGCACTAAAATGGAATGTTGTTTTCTCTAATTATACTCTTTCTTGCAAAAATTGCTTTTAATTTAGAAACACAAGAGATTCTGCAGATGCTGGAAATCCAGAGTAACACATACAAGATACTGGAGGAATTCAGCAGGTCAGGCAGCATCTATGGAAAGCAATAAAGAGTTGATGTTTCAGGCTGAGATCCTTCATCAGGACTGGTCACCTGATGAAGAGTCTCAGCCCAAAACATTGATTCTTGTTCCTTTCCATAAATGCTGCCCGACCTGCTGTGTTCCTCCAGAGTTTTATGCGTTACATATAATCTTTTGGTTTTTCTTCTGAATTATACTTATTTGATGCTATGTACAAAAGAAGCTTTCTTCATTGCACCTAAGCATTGATGTTCTTGTGCATTTGACAATAAACTCAAGTAGCAGATCATTAAAACCCCCATTACTGCTAGGAGAAATGGTGCATAAACTGGGTAAGTTTACACACTGCTGAGGCCCCCTAAGAGCTGTGGACTATGGGCTGCTTGGTATAGAAAGTTGTGGTGAAAAATCCTCAGAGCTTGTCCTGAATTTGGTGTTTCCCCTGCTCCTATATTAGGATACTTGGGCAAAGTGACCTTCTGGAATCTTGTATCAGTCTCTGAACCAGTAACACTCCTTAGACCATCAGCCAACTTAACTGAAGGACTTGAAGGCTGTCTAATGAATGTAACAGGGGCAGGTCAAAATTATTAACCATTTCATCATAGATACTCAAACATAAAATAAATTTCAGGTCATCAGACTAGCCCCATGGCAAAATTACCTGTTTCAATCTGTCTCTTGTTCTTTAATACCATTCTTCTACTGTTTAAATGCTGCAAGTGCCTCATCTTCACTTCGTTTTGCAGTTTGGAACTCTATAATGGAAGGTCTCAAGCATGGGTGCAAAAACAGAAGCGTTGTAATCGCAGCCTGTAAGAACAGAGCTACAAAAACCCCAAAAGCTCCAAAGACCTCATCCCTGGGAGGGGAAGGATCTTCAAAGATGGGCGACACCTGGGGACAACTTAAAAGACTGGCCCAGGTCAAAGGACTATAACAAGGTTTGAGTTTTGGAGTACTTGCAGTTTTGGGCCCCTAAAAAAAGATGTGTTGGCATTGGAGAGGGTCCAGAGGAGGTTTACAAGAAAGGTTCTGGGACTGAAAAGGTGAACACAGGAGTGTTTTTACAGCTCTGGAGCTGTACTCACTAGAGTTTAGAAGAATGATCTCACTGAAACATATCGAATACTGAAAGGCCTAGATAGAGGGATGTGTCAAAATGGTTGTGGTGACGTGTCTAGTACTTGTCGCTCTCACTTTCAGCTTCCACTGCTGGATAGCAGCCTTGCGGAAAGGAGAGCCTCTCCAACAGCAAGCCTCATGTAGTGCCTCCTCGCTGGCGACACACTGAAACTGAACTACAGAGGACAGGGAGAAGGTCTGGGCCCTGCACATGTAGCATGCAGTCCCACTGCTGTGTGGACATGCTCTGGTGCTCATGAACCAGATCCCCAGCTATGGGTAAATAGCCCCACTGCCTTGTGGGTAGTCTCGGGAGAGATGAAAGCTACGGGAGTAAACCCAAACAGCAAATCTGGAGTGGGCCCCCTAAGCCGGCTGGACATCATTGAACATCCTTCTGGCAGCTCCGGCAGCCAAGCTGGTGCCAAATGTATTGCTTCATAAGCTTTCCTTTAGATTACAATGGTGAGGCCGAGAATGGGATCTTGATGACTGGGCATCTCAGGATTTCATACCTTCCTCTCAGGCTTGTGATGATCATAATCACCCAATGTCCTTCAAGACAGACGGATGCCAACCACCAGATACAGTGAATGCTTCTTATAGTGAGAGAGTCAAGGACCAGAGGGCACAGCCTCAGAATTGAGGGTTGTCCATTTAGAACAGAGTTGAGGAGGAATTTCTTCGCCAGAAGGTAGGAATTCATTACCACAGATGGCTGTGAAGGCCAAGTCATTGGGCATATTTAAAGCGGAGCTTGGTGGGTTTAAGTAAGATGTGATACAGTTTGGAAGCAACACTGAGTCTGTTCTAACCATTTACACTAATCCTCAACAAGTTCTGCTGCTTTATTCTTCCTTTATTCCCAGCTCCCTCTGCACATTCACAAATCTTATACCGTATTAATTTCCTGAAATAAAATCCTTAAGCCTTCATTCTAAACCTAATTTCATATCTTCCCTTGCTACTGATATCTAACTGCTAGTGAAAATAATCTTTCATTATTTACTTTCACAAATCCTTAAATAATTTTAAATAGTTTAATTGTCTCTGCTTCAGTGAATACAGGACAAGCCTTACAAGCCTTTCATAATTCTATAATCCTCTTAATGCCAGTCATCACAATGAACTGACAGCATTAGACAGAGCTTTATTGCTCCTGTGCATTGAGGTTCCAAGGCACAGGATTGCAAGAGGCTGCAAAGGATCTTGTTAAAGGCAGGGGTGGCAATGAAGACATGCTCCCACTACCTATTAAATGCTCCTACTGGTATGCACCTCAAATAGCCTCTAACAACCAAGTCCGGCTCCTGGCCTTCATGTGTGGCTTACTACTAAGCCTGATGGAACCATTTCTACTGCTAGTGAAGGGGCAAAGGCAGGTTACTGGCATCTTAAAACCAGTTGCTTTGGGCAGATGGGGATTGTCAGCCGTCAATGCAGCTAATCTAAGAGAAGGAAAACTCTGATCTCAAACTTTTGCTGCCATGTGGCTTTACCCAAAGGCTTTGGGAATAAATCCTGAGGAAAAATCCAGAGCTGGAGTCCCTAATGCGGTCTTATATTGATTTCAATGCTAACTGGCAACTCTTGCGATGCCAGTAGTGCCAAACTGTATCGGCCTTTGGATTCATCCGAAGAGAAGGGGAAGGAGAAGGGGAGCCTGAACCCAGCCAACAGCTTGCTTTCAATATTATACTGCCCTGGCTTGTGTATTCAACATAGATAGCTAAGATGCAATGTCCATGATCAACCTTGATCAGCTAGCTCCATCAAGGGTATCATCCTACAAACGGAGGACATGAGACCATAAAACATAGGAGCATAATTAGGCCATTCAGCCCATCAACAATGTCCTGCCATTCCATTATGGCAGACTTAATTTCTCTTTCAACCCCATTTTCCCGCCGTCTCCCCGCAATCTTTGACACCCTGACTAAACAAGAACCTACCATCCTCTGCTTCAAATATACCCAATGACTTGGCCTCCACAGCCATCTGTGGCAAAGAATTCACAGGATCACCACTCTCTGGCTAAAGAAATCCCTCCAAATCTCTGTTGTAAAAGAATGTCCCTCTATTCTGAGGCTGTCCCCTCTGGTTTTAGATTCCCCAACCATAGGACACGTCACCTCCACATCCAATCCATTCTATCAAGGCCTTTCAACATTCAATAGGTTTCAATGAGGTCATCCTTCATTCTTCTGAATTCCGGTGAGTACAAACCCATGGCCTCCTATGTCATAACCTTTCTGTAGTTTAATGAAAACATGGCACTGATTTCTAATTGATCTTCATTAAGTATGAACAAATTCCTAGGTTTTCCTTGTGATTCCTTATACTAGTCATGGTCTGGGTCATCTTCATCCTTTCTCAGCCTCCGGGTGTTGCAGACGAGTTTTAAATCTAACTAAGACATTTAGCAATGTAATAATGGTTACACAGCAGCAAATTGGTGCACAGGGAGTTTCAAAGAACATACAGTGCAGTACAGACCCTTTGGCATATGACGTTAAGCCAAACTTTTAACCTCTTTAAGATCAATCTAATGCTTCTCTCCTACAGTGTCTTCAGTTTTTCTTCATACATGTTGTTTTGTCACCTGTGTGGTTAACTAAATCAGTAAATTTGTGGGTGACACCAAGACTGGGGGCATAGAAGACAGTGAGGAAGGCTATCGTGGCTTGCAGAGGGATCTGCATCAGCTGGGAAAATCGACTGAAAAATGGCAGATGGAATTTAATGTAAACAAATGTGAGGTGTTGGCTCAACCAGGGTGGGTCTTACACAGTGAACGGTTGGGCACTGAGGTGTGTGCTAGAACAACGGGATCTGGGAATACAGGTCCATAATTTGTTGAAAGTGGCATCACAGGTAGACAGGATTGTAAAGAGAGCTTTTGGCACAATGGCCACATAAATCAAAATACTGAGTACAGGAGAAGGGATGTTATGTTGAAGTTGTACCAGATGTTGATGAGGCCTAATCTGGAGTATTGTGTGCAGTTTTGCTCACCTACCAACAGGAGCGATATCAGTAAGATTGAAAGAGTACATTGAAAATTTACAAGGATGTTGCCAGGTCTGGAGGACCTGAGTTATATGGAAAGATTGAATAGGTTAGGACTTTACTCCTGAGAATGTAGAAGATTGAGAGGAGATTTATTCAAAATTCTGAGAGGTATACTGTAGGTAGGGTAAATGTAATCAAGCTTTTTCCACTGAGTTTGGTGTGACTGCAACCAGAGGTCATGGGTTAAGGGTGAAAGGTGAGGTTTAAGGGGAACATGAGGGGGAAACTTCTTCACTGCGAGGGTCAAAGAACATAGAAAACCTACAGCACAACACAGACCCTTCAGTCCACAAAGCTGTCCCAAACACGTCCTTACCTTAGAAATTACCTAGGTTACCCACAGCCCTCTATTTTTCTGCGCTCCATGCACCTGTCCAGGAGCCTCTTAAAAGACCCTATCATATCTGCCACCGTTGCCAGCAGCCCACTCCATGCACTCACCACTCTCTGCATTAAAAAACTCACCCCTGTCATGAGTGTGGAATGAGCTGCCAGCTCAAATGGTGCCAGCAAGCTCAATTTAAACGTTTAAGCGAAGGTAGATGGGTTGTAGGGGTGCAGAGGACTATGCTTCTCAGTGCAGGTCGATGTGAGTTGGCAATTTAAAAGGTTTTGGCATGAACTAGATGGGCCAAAGGGCCTGCTTCTAAACTGTACTTTTCTATGACTCTATGCTTATCCAGAGCCTCACCTCTAGTCAACCTATCAGGCAGACCAGGCAGTATAGCAGCATCCATATATTGCACTGCAAGAGCATTGGAACCAAATATTTGAAGTGGCCACAGTAGTCTTACATACATAGAAGACCACAGCACAGTACAGGCCATTTGACCCACGATGTTGTGCTGATGTTTTAACCTACTCCAAAAATCAATCTAAAACTTCCCTCCTACATAATCCTCCACTTGTTCCTTTTATTCATATCTCTATCTAAGAGCTTCTTAAATGACCCTAATTTATCTGCATCTATCACCATTCTGTAAAAAAAAACTACCTCTGACATCCCCCTATACTTCTCTCCAAACACCTTCAAATTATGCCCCTTATATTAACCATTTCAGCTCTAGGAAAAACTCTCTGGCTGTCCACTTGATCTATGCCTCTTACACTTAGAATACAGTAACATTGAGCCGGATCATCCTGGATTTTTAAAGCAATGGAGGTTGTGGGATTCTGTGAGAATTTACATTTAAAGATTAAAAGACACCATAAATTCCAAAGGTTATTAAATTTGCCTTCTCTTTTTCAGCAGAGTTGCACCAGATCTTTGTTCTTTCTGACAGCACAGATTGTCTCATTTTTAAAAAAAATCTCATCCAAAAATAATAGCTTATAAAAAAGCTACATAAGATCATGTTCCAGATAGAATCATCCATGTTTCTGGAAAGGTAAGAGGAACTTCAATTAAGTTAATCTAATTAAAGGATTCTAAACCACAACCACTTACACTGAGATGATAACCGTAGATGAGAATGTTGCTATGTGCAAAATAATTGTGTTGATGAAAGCAGGCAGAAGATGAACATAATTGGCAAAAGAACAAGGGAAGGTCACACAAGAAAAAACTGTTTAGACAGTGATTGTTTAGCCTCTGGAACGTACTGTCTAGAACGATTCAAAAAGGGGGCCTGGAAAAGTACTCAAAACAGAAGAAAACTCAGACCCACAGAGATTCACAGGAAGTCTGAGATAAGACATAATAGCAGAATTAGACCATTCAGTCCATTGAAGGTTTCATCATTCCATAATGGCTGATTTATTATCCCTCTCAACTTCACTAACCCATCTTCTTCCCTTAACCTTTGACACCCTGATTAACGAAGAACTTGTCAAGCTCTGCTTTAAATATACCCAATGACTTGGCATTCACAGCCCTCTGTGGCAATGAATTCCACAGATTTATCACCCTCTGGCTAAAGAAATTCCTCTTTATCTCTGTTCTAGATGGACAGAGGCAATATGCTGAGACGGTTTCTGCTGTCCTAGAGGGGGAACTTCTTCACTGAGAGGGTGGTGTGAGTGGAACACGCTGTCAGTGGAAGTGGTTGATGCAGGTTCAATAGCAACATAGCAATTTGGATAGGTACGTGGATGGGAGGAGTATGGAGGGCTATGGTCCAGTTTAGGATCAAATTTCAAAGTAAACTTATTATTAAAGTACATACATGTCATTATGTACTTTCAAGAAGGAGCTAAATAGGTATCTTATGGATAGGGGAATCAAGGGATATGGGGACAAGGCAGGAACTGGGTATTGATAGTAGATGATCAGCCATGATCTCAGAATGGCGGTGCAGGCTCGAAGGGCCGAATGGTCTACTTCTGCACCTATTGTCTATTATATACTACCTTGAGATTGATTTTCCTGTGGATATCCACAGGAAAAATCAAAGAGATCAACCTCCGCACACAACAAAGACGGACAAACAACCAATGTGCAAAGGACAACAAACTGCAAATACAAAAAGAGAATATAAATAAACAAATATTGAAAACATGAGCTGTACAATCATGGTTAATGGGACAAGGCATATTAATAGTTCAGCATGGACTAGATGGGCCAAAAAGCTCATTTCTGTGCTATAATGTTATATGACAATGACCAGGAGTGGGCATGAAACAGGTATAGCTGGACTGCTGGCTCAGCATTGACCCAGTGGGCATACGACTCCTGTCCATGCTGTGAGCATTGAAGTGGAATTGATTCTGGGATTTCACTAAATTTTGTTCATGTGCGAATTCTTACGGGGAGTGGGAGATTCCTTACCCCACATGTCATGCACCAGCTCTTCCTCTTCATCTTCTTGCTCAGTGGGGACTCTCCATATATATCCCACACCCTCCGATCCTACTTCAGCTGGGTTGTACCCTGTGTAACAAAAGACAGATTTATTGTGAGATGTAATGATGACATTTTTCTCCAAGATACAGGGTCTCAGAAAGCTGTGGACTCAGCCAGCTCCATTAGGGGCACAACCCTCTCCACCATCATGGGCGCCTTCAAATGGTGGTGACAAGACGACTACATCCATCACTGAGGATCCTCAGTAACCAGAGCTGTCCTCATTCCATTACTATGTGAAGACCCACCCTCAAAGATCTAAGAACAGCTTCTACTGCTCCCCCCCAACCACCATCAGATGTCTGAACGGTCTGAGAACACTGCCATATTATTCTTTCTTCTTTGTACTAATTACTTATTTTGTAATTTGTAGTAATTTTATGTCTTTACACTTTACTGCTACTGCAAAACAACAAATTTCATGTCACCCAAGTCAGGTATAATAAATCTGATTCTGACCCTTATAGCAAGCTTCTAAAGCCACAGATCAAATTTGACAGCTGGAATTTGTAATAGAATGTGCAGTTATTTGGGAAGTTAGTTGACAAAAACACCAGCAGTTAGACTTAACAACTGCTGCATGCAGAAGCTTCAAATGATCAGAGGATGTGTTAGACATATAACTGGAGAATTAGAGATTAAGAATAAGGCTGAGCATTTTAAACACAAGAAATCCTGCAAATGCTGGAAACCTTGAGCAACACACACTCACACACACACACAATACTGGAAGAACTCAGCAGGTCAGGCAGCATCTATGGAAATGAATAAACTGCAAATGTTTCTGGCCAAGGCCCTGCTTCAGGACTGGAAAGGAAGGGTGAATAAAAATGAAAGAGGTGAAGCCAGGTGGGTGGGGAAGGTAAATGGCTGGAGAGGAAGGAATCTTTGAATCTGATAGCAGAGGAATGTGGACCATAAGCAAAAGGAAAGGAGGTGATAGGTAGGTGAGAAGAGGCAAAAGGCCAAAGTGGGGAATAGAAGAGGGGTTGGTAGGAATTTTTTTTAAAAATCATTAGGAGAATTGATATTCATGCCACCAGACTGAAAGGTGTTCAGTACCAGAAATTCTCACCTCTTCTCTGATATTCACCAAGCCTCTGGCAAGTCATTAGCACTTCTGTACTCAATAATGGCACACTCTTATGTTGCATCCTCTCTTTTGATTATTATTTATCTTTCACTTTGCTTTGAGAGCCTT
Source organism: Hypanus sabinus (assembly GCF_030144855.1). Classification (NCBI taxonomy): domain Eukaryota; kingdom Metazoa; phylum Chordata; class Chondrichthyes; order Myliobatiformes; family Dasyatidae; genus Hypanus; species Hypanus sabinus. The sequence goes on along the minus strand of NC_082707.1, from coordinate 10,836,070 downwards.
TAAGGTTATAAATCATCAAAGCAAGAGACTACAAGTGATTTCTCAGCAATTGGACAGACCACAGTTTAATCTCCATCAATTTGGCTATAAACAATGGCTGAAACAGAAAACTCCTGCCTTTACACTCTCCATCCCTACCTTGATCCATGTTGTCTCCCCATCTCACCTGCCTCTAGCTATAACCTGTCAGCCACAGTCTTAAAATTTCCACCCCTGCTCACATCCCCTACCTGGCATTACTTGCATGTCGTTTTACACCCTCCTCAGTCCACCTACCACCTTGGAATCCCCCAAGATTAGACAGATGCTGGAAATTGTCAGCAAGTCTCACAAAATGCTGGAGGAACTCAGAGGCTGAACAACTTTGAGGCTGATGATGGGTCTCAACTCAAAATGTCGACTGATTTTTTCGAGAACCGTAATCAATTTAACATCACCAGCGTACGTCGTGAAATTTGTTAACTTAGCGGCAGCAGTACAATGCAATACATGATGATATAGAAAAATAAGTTAATCAATTACAGTAAATATATTAAATAGTTAAATTAAAAAGTGAAAAACTGAAATAATAAAAAAGTGAGGTAGTGTTCATGGGTTTAATGTTCATTTAGGAATCGGATGGCAGAGGGGAAAAAGCCGTTCCTGAATCACTGATTATGTACTTTCAGGCTTCTGTACCTCCTTCCTGATGGTAACAGTGAGAAGAGGACATATTCTGGACGACAGGGGTCCTTAATAATGGGACACCGTCTTTTTGAGGTACTGCTCCTTGAAGATGTCTTGATACTATGGAGACTAGTACCCAAAATGAAGCTGATGGATTTTACAACTTTTTGTAGCTTTTTTCGACCTCACCCTCCCTAACACCCCATATCAGATAGTGATGCAGCCTGTCAGAATAATCTCCATGGTATATCTCTAAAGGTTTTCTGAGTGTTTTAGGTGACAAACCAAATCTCCTCAAACTCTTAATGAAACGTAGCTGCTGTCTTGCCTTCCTTATAGCTGCATCAATATGTTGGGACCGGGTTAGATCCTCAGAGACCTCCACACCCAAGAACTTGAAATCCTTTCCATAAATGCCTCCTGACCCGCTGAGTTCCCTGAGCATTTTGTATGTGTTACTTTGAATTTCCGACTTCTAAAATCTCCTGTGTTTATAAACTTCAAGGCTTTGTTTATTCTAATTAGAACCTGAGAACAGTACTTCACAGGAACAGGCCACAACGTTGTGCCAAACCAAATAAATTAGTAATCAAATGGCCAACTACTCTCCTCAATCTACACACAACGTCCATATTCCTCACATTCATATACCTATCTAAACGTCTCTTTAAGGTCCTTAATCTTTTTGCCTCTACCACCACCCAGGCAGCACATTCCAGGCAACCACCACTTGCTGCGTAAAAGGTTGCCTCTCACATTTCCTTTGAAATTACCCTCCCTCTCACCTTCAATGCCCTCTAGTATTTAGACATTTCAACTCTGGGGAAAAGAGGTACTGCCTGTCTACTTTATTCCTCTCATAATCTTATAAACCTCTGTCAGATCTCCCCTCAGCCTCCACTGCTACAGAGATAACAACCCCTCGTTATAGCACACAACCTCTAATCTAAGCAGCTCCCTGGTAAACCTTTAACTGCCTTCTCTTGTAGGAATTGTATATAATTTATGCTGAATTTGTTTACTTAGTGAGTGCTGCTTATCTGACGCTATGTGCCTGTGACGCTGCTCCAAGTTTTTCCATTGTGCCTGTGCATAGCTGCACTTGTGTATTTGACAATTTAACTTGATTTTGACTGTTGTTAAATGCTCTGCCAGCACTTCTTGATCCCATTCAGCCACCACTCATTCACCCCAAGCTTACTACACTGGCTCCTACTTCAACGTACATCAACTCTAAAACTCTCACCTTTACTTTCAAATCCCCACACACCCTTCCTTCTCCCCAATTCCAGAGCCTTCCAAAATCTCTGTATTCCTGCTCATTCTGGAACTTGGTCACGTCCTAGGCAGCTGTGATCCTGCTTACAAGGTGCCAGGCTCTGGAATTTCCTCCCTAAGCGTTTCCATAATTTTACCTTGTCTCCTCCATTCAAGTGTTTGGTAAAGCTCTACCTCTTTGATTAGCATTTTGAAGATTTACCCTAACTGACTCAAAAACAGTTACTTTCCCCAAGCAGAAAGAGTGATCAATACCCTCACCCACTAACCCTCCTCTCCACACACCCCACCACTACCACTTCATCACTTCCTGTCAGTCTCTATGCTGAGTGTCACTTTCTGGACATAAAATCAATGTATACAAGTTATCTTATATAATTATGTTTATTTTTTTTACTGTTATGTTCTTAACCTTAGTGTTTTTTTTAAGCTGCAGTGTATCCAGAGTTACAATTATTTTGTTCTCCTTTACATGTGTACTGGAAATTACATTAAACAATCTTGAATCTTAACAATCTCAATCAGCTTGCCATCAACTTTTGTTTAAAAACCTAACTATAAAGCACATCAGGCCATTTTACTCCATTTCCTAAGATATGCTTTATACCTTCCGGAAGACATTGTCAAGCTGGATTTCCAAAGGTGCTGCCTGGACTAGTGGGCCTGAGTTACAGGGAGAGGTTGGCCACTCTGGTTCGTTATTTTTTTCGGGTGCAGGAGAATGAGAGATGACCTCATAGATATTTTTAAAAATCATGAGGAGTACGGATAAGGTGGACAGTCATATCCTTTTCCCTGGGTATGGGGGAGTCCGAAACTAGACGGCACAAATACAAGGCAAGAGGGGAGAGATTTAAAAGAGGGTTGTGAGTACTTGGAATGAACTATCAGACACAGGCACAAATGTAAGAGACATTTGGAGAGATGCATGGGGGGGGGGGGGGGGTTGGTGTTTGAAGGGTTATGGGCCAAACACAGGCAACTGAGACTGCTGTGATTGGTATGGATTAACTGGGCTGAAGCACCTGTTTTAACGTTGCATTACTTTATGATTCTATAAAATTATTCTGAGGGTCTGGCTGCCTTTCTGACCACTGAAAACAAGTGAAACTGATAGAAGCTTACGTGGAACCATCAACTCTCACCTTTCACCTTCGTTTTCGATGGTGCATCGTTCACTCCTGTGTCATCGCCAAACTCATCCTCATCGTCCTCTTCATCTGGCAGATGCATCGAGATGACAGTTCCCTCAGGAAAGGATATATTTGGCCCCACAACCACCTTAGAAAGAGATTACATGGGTTATTGACGGTGGAGCTCATCTGTGAAATGGGAAGACACAAGGCACAGCATCATCCTCCCATCAGGGAGAAGACAAGCCTGGAAGCACATACTGCAGTGCTCGAGGACAGCTTCTACTCTGCTGAAGATAGAGGTCATGCTATGTTTGTTTCAGAATGTGGGGCGAAACTTGTGGGCCTCCCCAGCACATCCTTGAACTCTGCTGGCTGTTAATGTAAATGACACATTTCACTGTATGTTTCAATGTATATGACAGACAAACGACTATTGAATGGTTCTCTACAATAAGGTGGACTCTTGGCCGCACAAATTGTTTGTATTGTCTGCCTATACTGCACTTTGTCTGTAACTGTAACACTTCATTCTGTTATTGTTTTACCTTGTACTACCACAATGAACTGTGTAATGAATTGATCTCTATAAACAGTATGAAAAACAAGATTGTCAATGTATCTTGGTACTTGTGACAATGAGAAACCAATTTCAATACTTTCCCATCCACGGTGGGAAATGGATGGAGAAAGTCCTGCATCAGAGGTGCTAATGAACGCATATTCAGAACGGTGCTGGAAAAGGGCCATGACATCATGAAGGAGGCTACACCATCTGCACCAGGACCACCACACCCAAATAGTTACTTTCCCTAAGCAGTAAGGCTGATCAGTGTCTCTACCCACGAACACACCCCTCCAACCACCACGACTTTATCATTTCCTGTCAGTCACTTGATATAGACACTCCTGTGCTTAGAGTCACTTAATGAACATACAATCATTGTACAAGTTATTTTATTTATTTTTATATTATTTTGTTATGTTATTTTATGTATTTTTATCTTATTTTGCTTTTTTGTGCGGCAACAGATCTGCAGTAACAAATATTTTGTTCTCTTTTATACTTGTGCACTAGAAACGATATTAAATAACCTTGAACACACCAGGCAAGTTTCTCCCTGCAGAAGGTGGTGATATATGGAAGGAGTTGCCAGAGGGAGCAGTAGAGGCGGGTACAATTACAACATTTAAAATATACTCGTATAGGTATACATTTAGGTAAGGTTTAGGGGAATACAGGCAAATGACAATCATAGGTACTAAGGCTAGCATGGATGGGTTGGGTTTAAGAATATGCTTCCATGTTGTACAACTCTATATGAAACTCCCTTCAGTAGTTGATTGTACTTACATTAAACGCTAAAACACCATGCGTGTTGAGTTTGACTCCAGGCTTAACTTCCACTTGGCTACACACAACTGATCTGCAGATTTCCACTCCATTTCCGATGGTGACATTATTCCAGATATATGCTTGGTCAAGTTTCACGTTATCTCCTAGGGGAAGAAGTGAACGAACAAACATCATTTCCACCCCAGTGATACTTTCACACATTTCTCCCCACTGTCAAACTGTCCAATAAAGATTTGGACATTAGCTTTATTTGTCATATGTACATTTAAACATATAGTGCAATGTGTTAATTTGCATCAATAACCAGTACAGTTCAAGGATAGATGGGCCAGCTGCAAGTGTTGGCTTACTTCCCACACCCCTAATATAACACGTCCACAAGACCATACAACATAGGAGCAAAATTAGGTCATTCAGCCTATTGAGCCTGCTACACTATTGCATTGTGGCTGATCTGGTTCCCTCTCAACCCCATTCTCCTGCCTTCTCCCCATAACCTTTCATGTTCTTACTAACCAAGAACCTAACTTACTAGCTCTTAACACCCTTGTAACATGGGAGCAAACCAGAGCACCCGGCTGAAACCGACGCAGTCACAGGGGAAGTGTACAAACCCCCTACATACAGCAGTGGGATTTGAACAACAGTCCTAATTCCTAATTGTGCAATGCTTGCTTGCCAGCTAATAGTTTGGCCAAGATGCTGCTAATGAGAGTCCAGAAAGCAGGACCAGGTGCGGGGAGGGAAAATGATCATGCCCTTGACTGATCCAAAACTGCAACCTGTCACTGTGCAGAAGGTGCGACTGGACAGGAAGAGACAGACAGCAGATGCTCTGCTCTTTAGCCAGTTCTGCGAAGCATTTCACAGTCAATTGGGTTCTTTTCAAGTGTAATCACCATTGGCATTCAAAGCGATGCCATTCCAAGTATGCATAAAAGTTCCCACATACAGCAGCATGATCCCCTGATTTTAGTGAAAATTCAAGAACTTAGTTTAGGAATAAGTGCTGTGGGAGGCGTGGTAGGGTAGCAGTTAGTGTGTTGCTAACACGCACCAGCAGCTCAGGCTCCATCCCTGCCATCATCTGTATAAAGTTTGTATGTTCTCCCTGTGACCAAGTATGGGTTAGTATGTTAACTGGTCACATGGGTGGCACAGGCACACTGGGCTGGAAGGGCCAGATACTGTGCTGCAACTCTAAATGAAATAACAACATCTGGAATCTTTTGCTCTGGGGAATTTTATGTCCACCCAAAGAAGCCGGTCTCTTAAGCATCTCTCTTGAAAGATGCAATTCATTGAATGTGCAGTGTTAACACCCTTCTGTTCAAGTATTTTGCTTTGTAATTTCCAATAATTTTATGTCTTTGCTCGGTGTATGGGGTGTCTTGTCTGGTGAAGGGACTGTCGTCCCCATTCTAGGACAGCTCTCTCAATTTGGTCCCCACCAGTCACTCAGCTCACACCCTGATAAGCACTCCAACAGACAGGCTAAATCACGTGAGGGTAGCCAGCAGTCTCGTACCCTGGCAAGATAGGGATGTGCCTGTCCTACCAGGTGAAGTCAGCTCCAGGTGACATAGCAGATGAGATTTATAGTGAGATCCAACAGCCAGAAGGGTGGCAGAAGAATGAAGGGCAATTGCTACATTAGCAGTCATTTCAAGAGAACAATATAAAAGCAAGCATGTAATGTTGAGGCTTTATAAAGCACTGGTGTACTGTGTGCGGTTTTGGGTCCCTCATCATAGAAAGGACATGCTGAAACTAGAGAGGATTCAAAGCAGGTTCACAAAAATGATCCCAGGATTGAATGGCGGGTGACCTCATTGAATCCTATCGAATGGTGAAAGGCCTTGATAGAGTGGATGCAGAGAGGGTGCATTCCGTGGTGGGAGAGAACACAGCCTCAGAATAGATGGAGCCCTTTTAAAATGGAAATTTGGAGGAATTTCTTTAGCCAGAGAGTGGTGAATCTGTGAAATTCATTGCCACAGCAATCTGTGGAGGCCAAGTGTTCACTACCTCCTCCCATAGATGCTGTCTGGCCTGCTGAGTTCTTCCAGAATTTTGAGTTTTTACTTTTGTGCACTTCAGTTCTGAATGCTATTTGCTTACTTTTATTGTTTGCACTTTCCCCTCTTTTTATTTCTTTGCACATTGGGTGTTTGATGGCCTTCTTTTATTTTAATGGGTTCTACTGGGTTTCTTTGTTTTGTAGCTGCCTGTAAGATGACGAATCTCAAGGTTGCAAAATGTATACATACTTTGATAATAAATGTATTTTGACATGACTTATGTGTATTTAAGACAGAGGTTGATAGGTTCTTGATTCAGGGCATGAAGAGATACGGAGAGGCAAGAGACTGGGGCTGAGAGGAAAATTGGATCAGCCATGATGAGATGCACTCGATGGGCCAAATGGCCTAATCCTGCTCTTATACGCTATGGTGTTATGAAAAGAGGAGTCAGGTAGACAGAGTGGAGACGGCTGCCTTTATCACACTGGCCTTCACCCAGCCAGGGCACCGAGTACAGAAGTTGGAGTGTTACATTGCTGTCATACAGGATGGTTGCATTTGGAATATTGTGCTCAGTTTTGTCCACCTTGCCAAAGGAAATAGTGTAGAAAAGATTTGTGAGGCTGTTTCTACGGCCTGATGTATGGAACTTTAAAAGAAATGTTGAGAGGCTCAGACTTCATTCACTGGTGTGTAGGAGAATGAGGGATGATCTTATAGAGGTGTACAAACTCATCAACAGATAGGATGAATGCACACATCTTTGTCCAAGGGCTGGGGAATCAAGAACAAAGGCTTTGGTTCAAGGTGAGAGTGGAGAGCTTTAATAGGGGCAAATTTTCCCTCCCAGTTGGTGGTCAGTAAAGAAAAGTCTAAGGAATTAATTGAAACAGGTACATTATTGTGCAAGTCTTTGGTAGCCATCTATACTGTATATATGCGCCTATGCCCAGGACTTCTGCACAATACTGAACAACAACACTTAAAAGGTCGATACAAGAGACTGCAGATGCTAAACACATAAAATGTGTTCAGATGCTGAGAATACAGCGAAACAAGCACAAAATGCAGGAGGAACTCATAAGGTCAGACAGCAAGGAACAAGGAGTCGATGTTTCAAACTCAGGCCCTTCATCAGGACTGGATGCTGGAACAATCTGCTGGAAGAACTCAGTGGGTCAAAGGGGTGTCCCAGAGAGAGAGGGCAGGCCTCTAGGTCTGAATGCAGGGACTCAAGCTGAAAGATTCCCTCCCACAGATGCAGCTTGAGCTGCTGAGCTCCTAAGCAGATTGTCTGTTGCTCAACATTCAAAGGATACTTGTACAAGGACATGGATAGGAAAGCTTTAGAGCAAGAGTTCCAAATCTTTTTTATGCCATGGAACAATTCCATTAAGCAAGGGGTCCGTGGATCTCAGGCTGGGAACCAGTGTATAGGAGCATCTTAGTCGCATTGGGCAAGGGGCCTGCATGTGCTATACGAGTCTATCAGAACAACAGATAGGGTCCTCAAACTTTTTTATGGCATGGGCCCTTACCATTAACCATGATGTCTGTGGATCCCAGGTTGGGAACTCCTGAAATAGACAAACCAATAACTAACTCCACTTCAATGAAGCAAGCCAAGCCATCGAGAGGCCAGCACCGAAAAGGGTGAGGTTTCAAGTTCCTGGGTGTCGACATCTCTGTAAAATCGATCCTGGGCCCAACATATCGATGTTATTATTAAGAAGGCACAACAGTGGTCATATTTCAACACACACAACCCGCTGGAGGAACTCAGCATGTCAGGCAGCATCCATGGAAACGAACAGTCAACGTTGCAGGCCAAGACCCTTCATCAGGCCCCGAAAGGGGCCCCCTCTCCCTTCAGTCCTGAAGGGTCTCAGGCCAAAATGTTGACTATTCATTTCCACAGATGCTGCCTGACCTGCTGAGTTCCTCCAGCATGTTGCTTTGACCCCAGCATCTGCAGAGTACTTTGTGGTTATGACTCGCCATATTTCATTGGGAGTTTGGTGAAATTTGGCATGTCACCAAAAGGGTCCGGTAAATTTCTACAAATATACTGTGGAGGGCATTGTAACCGGTTATGTCACTATCCAGTAAGGAGGTGCCACTGCACAGGACTAGAAAAAGCTGTACAGGATTGTAAACTCAGCCAGCTCCAAGATGGGCACCAGCTTCCCCACCATCGAGGCCATCTTGCTCACTATTTTGCTCCCTTTATCGTATTACTCATATTTTCTCACGTTTCTTATTGTAACTTTATGTATTGCACTGCACTGCTGAACTCTGCTATGGACAGTTGCAAGCCTGGCTGCAAAAAGAGTGAGGCTTGGGCATGGGGCTAGTAAATCCATGCTGTAAAAGCCCAGAGCTACAGAAATACAAAAAGTAGCTCCCAAGACCTCATCCTCGGGAGAGGGATTTTCACTTAGAAGATGCATGAAGATGCGCAGTGAAAGCGGAATCCATAAGGAGCCAGGACAGAAGAATGTGGCCAGCTGTTGTAGTAGGGATGATGGGCTTAAGAAAAAAAAATGATCGGTATCGTTGATAATGCAAGATACCGCAGACCGGCTTCGCTTGTTTGTTAGCAGGACAAACAAGAGGGGTAGCTAAACCAATCCTCTGTTGTAGTGAGGACTAGGCCTCAAGTCACGGGTTTGCCTCCTGTTGCAGCCTGAGGAGGCACCAGAGATGGTGTGGCATGCCATCCATGCTCGGCAGGGGCTGGTGCTGCCCTCCAGTGACCAATCAGTGGAAATAACAAGACGGATTGTATGTGCTTGTCCACGGACCGCCCGGACGAGTGCACCATCAATTTACAGGGCATGTCGCACAGCAACTTGACTATACACTATTTTTTGTGACTGTTATCTGCAATCTACTGTGTGCGCTTCATGCTCTGCTGTGCTGTGTATGTTTTGCACCTTGGCTCTGGAGGAACACTGGTTTGTCTGGCTGCATTCACAATGAAAAGTGAACTGGAATAAGACCACACTGCAGCTGCAAAACAGCAAATTTCATGTCAGTGATAATACATCCGATTGTGACTGCTCCGAATATGAACAAGAAATCAAATACCATGTGGTGCACAGCAGACTGAAATCATAGACTGCAGAACGACCTACCTATAAAGCAATTGTGACCAATGGTGGTGTTTGTTATAAAACAGTTCCTTCCTATGACAGTGCCTTTACCAATGACAACGTTTTCTTCCAACACACTGCCCTGACCCAGGCTGACTTCTGAGCCTCGGTAGACATTGTGGCGCAGGTGGACACTGAAACCTCTCTCATCGTCTGAAAAGTTCATCTCCGGTGTCAATGGGTAGACCCAGCGGCGGATGACATCGGAACACACGGCTTCGTACGTGAGTAGGTTGGAGACTCTCACCCCATATTCATCTGCTGTCACGTGCATATGAATCTGATTGCCCAATATCTAAAATACAGTGCATGTTAACATCTCAGCACACAAGTCAGATCAAATTTAAACAACAGTGATAGATCAGAGCGTAAATGCTTGACAGTGGGTGAAGGCTTCCCACAATGACAAATGAGAGAAGGAATGTCAAATGTTATAAGACAGAGGAGCAGAACGAGGCAATTTAGTCCAGAGTCTCCAGCTCATTCCATGCTAACACCACCCTGAATGAAAAAGATCCCCCTTCAGGTTCCCCTTAAATATTTTACCTTCACCCTTAACCCATAATCTCTAATTCTCAACCCACCCAACTTGAGGGGATAAAGCCTGCTCACTTCTACAACCCTCATCAAAATCACTCATCAACACCCTCATCAAATCTCCCCTCATTCTCCTACACTCTAGGGAATAAAGCCCTAACCTTTTCAACCTTCCCTATAACTCAGGTCCTCAAGTGCCAACAATATCCTTATAAAGTTTCTTTGTACTCTTTCAATCTTATTGTTATCTTTCCTGTAGGTGGGTGATCAGAACTGCACAATATACTCCAAATTTAGCCTGCTGTACTTAAGGGTAAATATTTTCAGGGGTAGTGAGGGAATAGAAGACAAGGTGAAACACACAAAATGCTCAAGGAACTCAGCAGGCCAGGCAGCATCTATGGAAGAAAAGTACAGTCCACATCAAAAGTACTTTTTTCCATAGATGCTGCTTGGCCTGCTGAGCTCCTCTAACATTTTGTGTGTTTTGCTTGGATTTCCAGCATCTGCAGATTTTCTCTGTTTGTCAATAGAGGAAAGGAATTGGAGTGATTAAAGAGCAGCCAATAACAGCAAACACAGACACTGTGGACTGAAAAATCCTTCTACAATGCAAGATTAAATAAACGATAGACTAAGTGGTATCTTGCTTACCTTTGACACAATATTAACCCAAACCAGACAAGCCAATAAATAATTTGCCAACATTACCCTTGCTACTCACAGAATGACAACTGTGCTAACAAAAAGCATTCCCACAATAAAACTGCTCCACTGCAAGAGAAAACAGGCAAAAGAATGGGAGGTGCAATTCGGATTTAACTATCAGGTAGATTGAAAGAATGGGGCAAGTATGCATGCAATATTAGCATTCATTTTGAAAGGACTAAATATAAAAGCAAGGACATAATGCAGAAGCTACTGGGCACTGATGAGGCCTCACATGGAGTGTTGTTAGCAGCTTTGAGCCCTTTATTTAGGAAAGGATGTGGTGACATTGGAGAGGATTCAAAGGAGATTCACGGAAATGTTTCTGGTAATTGATCGCTCATTGAATTGATTGGAACCAATTGATAGAGGTACACAAGGTTATGAGGGTTATAGATAGGCTAAATGTAAGCAGACTTTTTCCTCCGAGGTTGGGTGAGGCCAGAATTAGAGGTCATCAGTTAAGGCGGAAGGAGAAATGTATAAGGGGAACACAAGGGGAAACTTCTTCACTCAGAGGGTGACAGTGTGGAATGAGCTACCAGTGGAAGACCTTAAGACACAGGAGCAGATTAGGCCATTTAGTCCATTGAGTGTGTGCCGCCATTTGATCATGGCTGATCCATTGTCCTCTCAACCCTATTTTCCTACCTCCTCCCTGTAAACTTCCACGCCGTCTTGTCAAGAATCTGTCAATCTCCACCTTAATTACACCCAATAACCTTGCCTTCAAACTTGCACATGGCAACAAATTCCATAGATTTGTCACTCTCTGGCAAAAGAAATTTATCCACATCTCTGTTCTAAATGGATGTCCCTCTAATTTGAGGCTATGGCCTCTGGTTCCAGACTCACCAACTATAGGAAACATCCGCTCCACATTCACTCTATCCGGCCTTTCAATATTCCATAGACTTCAGTGAGATCCTCCTCTAAACCAATGAGTACAGGTCCAGAGACATCTGATGTTCCCCATAAGATAAGCCTTTCATTCCTGGAGTTTCCGTGAATCTCCTTTGAATCCTCTCCAATGTCACCACATCCTTTCCTAAATAAGGGGCCCAAAGCTGCTAACAAGGTCTCTTTGCACCTCAGATTTTTGAATGTTCAAAAACAGTCCGCGCTTTTATTCCTTCTACCAAAATGTATGGCCATTTACTTCCTGACATTGTATTCCATCTGCCCGTTCTCATTTCCTGTCCTTCTGCAGCCGCCCTGCTTCCTCAATCTTACCTGCCCTCCACCTATATTTGTATTGTCCGTAAACCTGGTCAGAAAACCATCAATAAATCATTGACATACAACATAAAAAAAGCAGTCCCAACACCAACCCCTACGGAACACCACTAATCACTGACAGCCAATCAGAGAGGTCTCCCTTCATCTCCTGCCAATCAGCCAATGCTCTATCCATGCTAGTATCTCTCCTGTAATACCATGGGCTCTTATCAGCCTCACGTGCAGTACCTTGCCAAAGGCCTTCTGAAAATCCAGATACACAATATCCACCAATTCTCCTTTCTTTAGCCAGCTTGTTATTTCCTCAAAGAATTCCAACAGAATTGTCAGACTAGATTTTCCCTTAAGGAAACCATGCTGACTTTGGTCCATTTTATCACATACCTCTAAATACCCAAAACCTCATGCTTAGCGACCGACTCCAACATCTTCCCAACCATTGGGCTATCATTTCCTTTCTTCTGCCTTCCTCACTTCTTGAAGAGTGGAGTGACATTTGCAATGTTCTAGTCCTCTGGAACCAGGCCAGAATCTAGTGATTCTTGAAAGTTCTTTACTAATGCCTCCATAATCTCTTCAGAACCCTTGGATGCAGTCCATCTGGTCCAGGTGAATTATCAACCCTCGGACCTTCCCAAAGACCTTCTCCCTAATAATAATTACAGATGCACTCATTTCTGACACCTGACACTCTGGAACTTCCCCCATACTGCTACTGTCTTCCCTAATGAAGACTGATGCAAAATACTTATTCAGTTTGTCCACCAGTTCCTTGTCCCACATTGCTATCTCTCCAGTGTAGTTTTCCAGTGGGTCAATACCTATTCTCATCTATTTTACTCTTTATATTATCTATGAAACTATATAAAGTGTAAGTGGTGCATTTGGGTTTGATTTCAACATTTAAGAGAAATTTGGATAGGTACATGCATGGGAGGGAGGGTTATGGAGGACTATGTTCTGGGTGCAGGTGGGTGGAACTGAGTAGATTAATAGTTTGGCATAGACTAGATGGGCCAGAAGGCCTGTTTCTGTGCTGTAGTGTTCTATGACTATGACCTCCTGCATGTAAATGCCTCTCTCATTTTGCACTGGCTTCAACTTTGCATGCTTTTTGTTTCAGTGGGCCTGGCTCAAAGTTACCCAGTATGCACTGTGGTCTTTCAAACATTTAATCATGCTACTTGTTGTCAGATGTCTGGAACTATCACTGCAGGAAGGGTAGTTCTGAATACAAGCTTTAAAGAAACGAGACTAAAAATAATGGAAAACACACCTCTTCATTTACAAGAATCCCCCTCACGAAATCATCCCTGGTTTGATAATCGAAGTTATCTGTGAACAGTTCTGCTACCTGGAAAGTAAACAAAATTAATCGTGAACAGCTCTGCAATTTGGAAGTTCATGTGAGAAGCGGAAAACTGGCCAAACACGGTCTTGTTCAGAGAACAGAACTCAAGTTGAAACACAAAATTCAAGCTTATTGTCATCTGACTATACATTTATACAACCAAACGAAACAATGTTCCTCCAGACCACAGTGCATCCACAAGAAACATATGGCACACACATAAACCAAAATATTACCATAAGCTAATAAAATATAATTCAAAATGCATGTAATGAGCAACACAGGTAAGCAGTAAATAGCTCGCTGTTCTAGTGATGAAGAAGCCTCAGTGGTGGCAGGGTATTCATTAGACTCACAGCCCGAGGGAAGATGATGTTCCTGAGTCTGGCAGTCCTAGTCCTGATGCTCAGAATTTCCTTCCTGACGGTAGTGGGTCAAAGAGATTGTGGATGGGTGGTAGGGATCCTCAACAACGCTCTTGATAAATGGGGTGAGGGAGATCCCGGTGATCATCTTGGTGGTTTTAACTACCCTCTGTAGAGTCTTGTGGTCCGATGCCTTGCAGCTTCTGTACCTCATGATGATTTAGCCAGAAATACAAGATGCTGCAGACGGTACTGGGCACGGCCTGAAATGGGTTCTGCTGAAGGGTTCAGGCCCAAAATTTCAACTGTACTTTTTTTCCCATTGATGCTGCCTGGCCTGCTGAGTTCCTCCAGCACTTTGTTGGGGTGTTGCTCGCATTTCCAGCACCTACAGATCTTCTCTCGTTTGTGACAGCCCAGTCCATCATGGGCACAGCCTTCCCCACTACTGACAGCATCTGCAGAAGGTGCTGCCTCAGAAGAGTGTCACCTATCAAGGATCCCCACCGTCTGGACCATGCTCAACTCTCAGAGATACCATCAGGCAAAAAGTACAGAAATCTGAGGTCCAACACCACCAGGTTCAGGAACAACTACTTTCCTGCAAACAACAGGTACTTAAACCAATCCACTCAACCAAAACACTACTTCAGCAAAGAAAAACTGTAGGCCACCTCTCGCATCACAACGGCCTTACATAGAACACAGAACAGTACAGCACAGGAACAAGCCCTCCAGCTGACAATGTCCTGCTGGACCAATTAAATTAGTAAGTAACTAATCTGCTCTGCCTACACAATGTCCATATTCCTCCATTTTCTTCACATTCATGTGCTTATCTAAACACCTCTTAAAAATCCCCAACGTTTCTGCCCCTACCACCACCCCAGGCAGCGCATTCCAGGCACCCACTTCTGTGTGTAAATCTCCTTTGAATTTACCCCTTCTCACCTTAATTGCATGCTCTCTGGTAATAGACATTACAAGCCTGGGAAAACGACACTATCTGTCTCTCCCAGAATCTTATAAACCTCTATCAGATCGCCAGCCAGCCTCCGCCACTCAAGGAAACAACCACGTTTGTCCCACCTCTCAGTACAGCACATGCTCTCTAATCTAGGCGATATGCTGGTAAACCTCTTCTGTACCTTGGTTGTCTCTGTTTTTATTGGCACTGTTTGCAAAGTTTATTTTCACACTATTGATATCTTGTATAACTTGTGCACAATTTATATTCTATGTGCTCTCTGTGCCTATGTACATGTGACGCTGTTGGAAGGTTTTCACGGTATCTGTACACCATACTTGTACACATGACTACAGACACTTGACTGCAGTTGTTTAAAATGACAGCTCACTCGCAAGGTTTGAAAGGGTTGAGATGGAGAAGTTGTTCCTATGGCTACCTTAGGTATGGAGAGAATCTGAGAGAACTTGGGTGCGGTGGGTACTCCAGAATCCGTGCTGGGTTGGGGGCTGGCCCCTGTAGACTGGCTCTCCTGTCCGTGCTGTTCTCCAGTGTTCGCTCCCTGGAAGACAAGCTGATTTGCCTTTGATTGTGGCCCAGCACAGGATGAAGAAGTGCTGTGTGCTTGTTCTTGCAGTAATGTGGATCTAGAATAACAATCTTCAGGCCATGCCACTCAGAGACTTGTGCTAATATTATTTTGTGCCTATCTGTGCTATTGTAACTGTGTACTGTGTTATCTACCTTGGCCCCAGAGGAATAACCATTTAACCATTTTAATGTGCTTAATAACAATAAACTTGAACAGTTCAAAATGAAGAAAGATTACTGTTATATTCAATAGAGCAATGCAATGATAGACTGTGCTACAAATACAAATGAATTTAAGTACAAGTCTTTCTGTACCAATAAACTAATAATGCAAACTATGAGCTTTATGGGAACCGGGGTGAAGATTTCTGTACTGACCTGTGGGGAACAGATGCTAATGTGACAGTCGAGTAGATCATGCCGGATTTCAATCTCATCATTGTT
This sequence comes from Hypanus sabinus, assembly GCF_030144855.1. Taxonomy (NCBI): domain Eukaryota; kingdom Metazoa; phylum Chordata; class Chondrichthyes; order Myliobatiformes; family Dasyatidae; genus Hypanus; species Hypanus sabinus. The sequence goes on along the minus strand of NC_082707.1, from coordinate 10,820,255 downwards.
ACCGTGAAACAGGTGCTGGGGAAATCAACGAGAAACATTTGTTAGGTTAAAAGGCATGGATAGTTTGCGTCCCTGCTGCCTCATTAGTGGGCAAAGTTGACTACCAAGAGTATCAGCAGCCAAAAATTGCAGGAGAAACACTCATCAAATACCAGACACACACACTGATTCTGTACACAGTCACAAGAGGTACTGCAGATGCTGGAAATCCAGAGCAATACACACAACGTGCTGGAAGTGCTCAGCAGGTCAGGCAGCATCTGCGGATGGGAATAAACTTTAACGTTTGAGGCCGAGACCCTAATCAATCCTGATGAAGGGTCTCACCCCAAAACGCTGACTGTTTATTCCCATCCAGATTCTGCAGATACTGGAAACCCAGAGTAGCTCACTCAGAATGCAGGAGGAACTCAGCAGGTCAGGCAGTGTCCGTGGCAAGGAAAAACAGTTGACCTTTCCAGCTGAGACCCTTCACCAGGCTGGAAAGGAAGGGGAAGAGTGGAAATCGTAAGCTCAGGAATAACACACACACAAAATGCTCAAGTCAGCAGGTCAGGCCGCATCTATGGAGCAGAAAGGAACTCCAGGGTTCTTTTCCATAGATGCTGCCTGATCTGCTGAGTTCCTCCAGCATTTTGTGCATTTTACTTATTCAATAACACAATGATTCAGTTAAGAAAACACATCGTAACAATAAAAATCTCAACAACTATTTATGTAGCAGCTTGTGTCACACTGATACCACTTTTTGTGTAAGAAGAAGTGACCCCCAAAATTGCTATGAGGCTACAGATGTCGTCTGCAGGGTGAACAGGATGTATTCCAAACCCACTCTTCTGCTGAGCCGCGGAAGAGCGAGCAGCGCTGGGCAGCCTCACTCACTGGGTCAGTCAGGTCAGCTGCTGGCCACCGTTTCCACAGCTGCTCACTCTTCTGTCACAGCCCTTTCCATTCTTCCCTGAGTTTCGGCTATGAAGTGCACAGGAACAAAATGACGTCATTACCTGGGGACTTACAGCATTGTATATTTGTATTCTCTAGTGTATTAATAAATAGTTGAAAAGCTCACAATATCCACTCCCAATTTCCCTGGAGTAAGTGGTGGAAAACTACCTCTTTGAACTGCAGCAGTCTTAGAGATGGGAGTAGATCCACAATGCTCTTGGAAAGAGAGTACCAGGATTTTAACCCAGACAGTCAAGGAACAAAATCAAAGTTCAAAGTAAACTCATTATCAAAGTACGTATATGTGACCATATAATACCCCGAGAATCACTTTCCTGCAGGTATTTACAGGAAAATGAACAAACAGGATAGAGTTTAAGAAAACTTCACATAAACAATGATTGACAAAGACTGACGAACAACCAATGCACACCAGATAACAACTTCACTCAGAAGATAGTGCGTGTGGAATAAGCTGCCAGCGCAAGTGGTGGATGTGGATTCAATCAGAGAAATTTGAGTAGGTATCTGGATGAGAGGGGAAGGGAGCAGACTGATGGGACTAGGCAGATTAATAATTTAAGACTGACTAGATGGACTGAAAGGCCTGTTTCAGTGCTGCAGTCATTCAGGGCTATAAACTGATGAATAATGCTGAGAACATGACTTGTATAGTCCTTGAAAGTGAATCTATGGGTTTGGGGTCACTTTAGTATTATCCACGCCAGTTCAGGAGCCTGATGGTTGTAACTATTCCTAAACCTGGTGGTGTGGGACTCAGGGTTCTCACACCACCAGCACAGATTCAAGTCGAGACAGTGCTTGGCTTGCAGGGCAGTTTCCTGCTAGTGGTGCTGCTCTCAGTGCTTATACCGGCCTTGTTCTGGCTGCTGGTGGTGTGGGTGTTGGAAGGAGTGTTAGGGAACTGCTAAATGCATTGTGAAGATCGTACAATCTGCTGCTACTTGGCATCAGAGAGTCAATGAATTGCTCAGATTATCATGTAGCACCATATAGGACATTACCTCTCAAGTGACATCCTGCGAGACCATAGGACCATAAGATATAGGAGTAGAATTAGGCCACTTGGCCCATCCTGTCTGCTCCACCATTTCATCATGGCTGATCCATTTACCTCTCAACCCCAATCTCCTGCCTTCTCCCCATATCCCCTCATGCTCGGACTAATCAAGAATCAAAATCTGAATTAAATATACCTAATGACATGGTCACCACTGCTGTCTGTGGCAACAAATTCTACAAATTCACCATTCTCTGGCCAAAGCAATTCCTCATCTCCATCCTAGATGGATGTCTCCCTATTCTGAAGCTGTGCCCTCTGGTCTTAGTCTGTCCCACCATAAGGAACATCCTCTCCACATCTATGGAGGCCTTTCAACATTCGATAGGTTTCAATGAGATTCACCCTCATTCTCCAGTGAGTACAGGTCCAGAGCCATCAAACTCGTAACCATTTTCATGAATCTCCTTTGAACCCTCCCCAAAATCCTTAGATAAGGGGCCCCACACTACTCACAATACTCCAAGTGAGGCCTCACCAGTGTTTTATAAAGCCTCAACATTACATTAGTAATGTTATATTACTAGTAGTCCTCTTGAAATGAATGTTAACATTGCATTTGCCTTTCTCACCACCAACACAAATGCAAATTAACCTTCAGGAAATCCTGTATGAGGACTCCCAAGTCCCTTTGCACCTCAGGTTTTTAAGTTTTCTTCAGTTCCTTCATTGCTGCCCAAGCTGCAGTTGAAGAGTATTCCTCACACTTCTAACTTGAACCTTGCAGATGATGGACAGGCTTTGCAAGTCAGGAAAGCGAGGACGCAAGATACTCACTCCAGAGTTCGTAATCTCTAACCTGCTCCTGTGGCCATGTGTGTGTTTTTTTAAATTGCTACTCCAGTTCCATTTCTGGTTAATGATAGCTCCCAGGGTATTGATAGTTGAAATTTGTACAATCCAACTACCTGCTGCAGTTGTTGAGTAAATCGCCATCAGCTGCTCTGCCTGCTCACAAGAACTTACAGAAATTTTATTTAGGGATATAGCACAGTAACAGGCCATTCCAGCCCAATGAACCCATGCTGCCCATTTCTTCCCATGTGACCAATTATTCTACTAACCCATACGTCTTTGGAATGTGGGAGGAAACCAGAGCACCTGGAGAAAGTCGCGGGGAGAACGTACAAATTCCTTACATACAGTGAAAAAAATGAACCATAAGACTGTATGATATTGGAGTAGAATAAAGCTATTTGACCCATTGAGTCAACTCCACCATTCCATCATGGCCGATTTATTTTTCCTTTCCCTTTCAACCCTATTCGCCTATCTTTTCCCCATAACCTCTGACACACTTGCCAGTCAAGAACCTACCAACCTCAGCTTTAAATATACCCAATGACTTGACTTCTACAGCAATCTATGACAATGAAATACACAGATTCACCACCCTCTCGCTAAAGAAATTCCTCCTCATTTATGTTCAAAGGGAGACCTTATATTCTTAAGATTGTCTTCTTTGGTCTGAGACTTACCCTACTATAGACATGTTCCCCGGTCATAATAGAATGCATCCCAGGGTTACTGATATAAATAGCAGAAATTATAATAGAGGCTTTGGTGATAATTTACCAGAATTCTCTGGGCAGGTCCCAAAGGATTAGAAGACACCGAATGTCACCCCACTCTTCAAAAAAGGATGTAGGCAAAAGGCTGGTAACTAAAGTCAAGTTAGTTTAACATTTGTAATTGGGAAAATGCTTGAAGCTATCATTAAAGAAGAAATAGTCAGGCATCTGGAAATGGATTCATCAGGCACACACAGCATGGATTCAGCAAATGCAGATCCTGTGTGATAAACTTACTGGAGTTCTTTGAGGATATAACGAGTGCAGTTGATAGAGGGAACAGACAGATGCTACTTACTTCGATTTCCAGAAGGTGCTCGATAAGGTGAAGCATAAAAGACTTATCCAGAAGATAAGGATGCACAGAGTTAGGGTGACATATTAGCATGGATAGAGGATTGGTTAACTAATAAAAAGCAAAAAGTTGGGATACATTGGTGTTATTCTGGTTGGCAATCAGTGGTGAGCAATGTGGCGCAGGGGTCAGTGCTGGACTCGCAACTGTTCACGATAAATACAAATGATCTGGAAGAAGGAACCGAGTGTAGCGTATCTAGGTTTGCTGATGATCCAAACTGAGTGGAAAAGCAAATTGTGCAGAAGATAGGGGGAGTCTGCAGTGAGATATAGATAGGTTAAGTGAGTGGGCAAGGGTCTGGCAGATAGAGTACGATGTACGATGTTTGTAAATGCAAGGCCATCCACTTTGCAGGAGCAGCAGGCTATTGAGAAGGCAAATGGGAAGTTGGCCTTCATTGCTGGAGGGATTGAATTTAAGAGCAGGGAAGTTATGCTGCAATTGTACAGGTAACTAGTGAGGCCATTCCTGCAGTACTGGTCTCCATACTTGAGGAAAAATATATTGGCTATGAAGGCGGTGCAGAGGAGGTTCACCAGGTTGATTCCAGAGATGAGGGGGTTAGACTATGAGGAGAGATTGAGTCACCTGGGACTGTACTTGCTGGAATTCAGAAGAATGAGAGGAGATCTTATAGAAATGTATAAAATTATAAAAGGGATAGTTAAGATAGAGACAGGAAAGTTGTTTCCACTGGTAAGTGAGACTAGAACTAAGGGACATAGCCTCAAGATTTGGGGGAGTAGATTTAGGACAGAGATGAGGAGAAACTGCTTTTCCCAGAGAGTGGTGAATCTGTGGAATTCTCTGCACAATGAAGCAGTGGAGGCGACCTCAGTAAGTATGTTTAAGACAAGGTTGAATAGATTTTTGCATAGTAGCGAAATTAAGGGTTATGGGGAAAAGGCAGGGAGGTGGAGACGAGCCCATGCTGAGATCAGCTTGATCTTATGGGATGGTGCAGCAGGCTCGATGGGCCAGATGGCCTACTCCTGCTCCCACACCTTATGTTCTTTCATAGGAAACATCCTCTCTATGTTCTCTCTATTGAGGCCTATCACTATCTGATACATTTCAATGGGATTCCCATCATTCTTCTAAACTCCAGTGAATAACAGGCCAAAGCCATCAAATGCTCCTGATATTTTTACCCTTTCATTCCAGGATCATTCTTATGAACCTCCTCTGGACCCTCTCCAGCACATCCTTTCATAGATAAGGGGCCTAAAATTGCTCACAAGACTCCAAGTGCAGTGTGACCAATGCCTCGTGAAGCCTCAGCACTACACCCTTGCTCACGATACACCCAGATTGCTGGCTCTGTAAAAGCATTACGCTAACCATGACCACCCCCCAAATCTCCAAATTAAAGAGAAACTTCCACAGCATCAGGAATTTCTGGGAATTACTTCACATCTCTGGCCTGACTGTCCATAACGTAGTGAGGAAATTGTACCCGTGATAGTTAACAGGCTGCAAAGTTCACGGGAAACATTTCTGTGAGATGGGGTTATGCAAAACATTATTAAAATATAAGGGATCATACCATGGGAAATTGGAATTTCTTAAGCTTGTGGGCTTTCTGATAGTGTAGCACACGGCTGGTCTTGCTGTTCACGGCTGCAATGATATCATCCTCCTGACTCCTTGTCCTGTGACCTGGTGATGACTGTTTGAAAATCATTGTCATGACAGACACGTTCTTCTCCAACTTCCGTCGAGCCCTATGGTACACCATGACAGAGTCACAAAATGAGCAGTAGTGAGTGAAGAGATGGACTGTCCAGTGGATTCTACACCTGAGGTTACAGAAGAACATACACTACAGCACAGTACAGGCCATTTGGCCCACACTGTTGTACCGACCTTTTACCGACTCCAAGATCAATCTAAACTTTCCCTCACACATTGCCCTCCATTTTCTATCATCCATGTATCCATCTACGAGTCTCTTAAATGCCTTAATTTATTTGCCTCTACCATCACCCCTGGCAGCGCATTCACAAACCCACTACTCTATGTAAAAAAAAACCTCTGACATTCCCATATACTTTCCTCCAATTACCTTAATGTTATAGAAACATAGAAAATAGGTGCAGGAGTAGGCCATTTGGCCCTTCGAGCCTGCACTGCCATTCAGTATGATCATGGCTGATCATCCAACTCAAAACCCTGTACCTGCTTTCTCTCCATACCCCCTGATCCCTTTAGCCACAAGGGCCATATCTAACTTCCTCTTAAATATAGCCAATGAACCGGCCTCAACTGTTTCCTGTGGCAGAGAATTCCACAGATTCACCACTCTTTGTGTGAAGAAGTTTTTCCTCATCTCGGTCCTAAAAGGCTTCCCCTTTATCCTTAAACTGTGATCCCTCGTTCTGGACATCCCCAACATCGGAAACAATCTTCCTGCATCTAAAGGGATTGGACAGGCTAATTTCTTCCCATGTGGCTTAATTGGACAATCAATATTGGGAAAGTTAAATTCTCCCATTACTATAACTTTATTACCCTGTTCCCTTTCTGTGATCTGCTTAGCTATCCATTCCTCTAACCCCCATGACTACTGGGAAGCTTAGCGTAACCTCAGCAAAATGAATTACTCCTAATTTCTTCCCATGTGGCTTAATTGGACAATCCTTCCAATATAACCTCTCCAAGTACCTGTTTTGTATTACCCCTAATCAACAGTGTTAGCAGTGTTACCCTAGAATATTTAACTGCTAGCCTTAAGACATAGGAAGACAATTAGGCCATGCAGCCCATCAAGTCATCTCCAGCATTCCATCATGAGTAATTTATTATCCCTCTCAACCCCATTCTCCTGCCTTCTCCCCATAACCTTTGATGCTCTTACTAATCAAGAACCTATCAACCTCCACTTTAAATATATCCAATGACTTGGCCTTCACAGCTGTCTGTGGCAATGAATTCCACAGATTCACAACCCTCTGACTAAGTAAGTTCCTCCTCATCTCCATTCTTAGCCTTTGAAAAGAACGTCCCTCTATTCTGAGACTGTGCCCTCTTGTCCTAGACTTCACCACTCTAGGAAACATCCTCTCCACATCAACTCTATCTAAGCCTTTCAATATTTAAGAGTTTTCAATGAGTTTTCCCCATTCTTCTAAACTCCAGTGAATATAGGCCCAGAACCATAAACTGCTCCTCATACATTAATCCTTTCATTCTCAGAATCATTCTTGTAAACCTCCTCTGGACCTTCTCCAATGCTAGAACATGTTTTCTTAGATAAGGGGCCCCAAATTGCTCACAATATTCCAAGTGCAGTCTGATCAATTGAATTACATATAACCTAGTCCTCTCAAAATGAATACTAACATTGTATTTGCATTCCTTATCACCAACTCAACATGCAAGTTAACCTTACGGTTTCCTGCACAAGGACTCTCAAGTTCAAATTTCTGAATTTGCTCCGCGTTTGGAAAAAAGTACGCCTTTATTCCTTCTGCTAGAGTGCATTTATTACATCTGTCACTTGTTTGCCCAATCTTTTAACCTGTATAAGTCGCTCTGCAGACTTTCTGCTTCCTCAACACCACCCACCTTCCATCTATCATCGTATCATCAGAAAACCTGGCCACAAAACCATAAATCCTGTCATGTACAATGTGAAAGGAAGTCCTTTCATACAGATCAACTGAATCTCAAGAAGCTCAGTAAAAAATCGATGAACAGAACTGAATAAATAAACCCCAATACAGTCAATACACAGAGCATAACTCACTTGTGTTCCTCCAGTGCTTTGGTCACATTAATATTGGATACAATATCTCCATAAATTAGTATGAAATCTGAGCGGACAAGTGACTTTGCATCCACGTCCCGTAACACATCCCCCAAAGAGCGATACGACTCAGAACTCATGATGTGGATGGTATTTGAAGAGGTGGGACGGTTCCACTTCGAATTCCTGGAAGAGGATGAGCAAGAAGATAATGAATGACTTGCATTTACAGAGAACCTTGCAATGTTCTATACAGTACTGGGCAACCCAACGAGCCCACAACACCCAATTACACCGATATAACCAATTAACTTACTGACCCACGTCTTTGGAATGTGGGAGGAAACTGGAGAATCCAGAGGAAACCCAAAAGGGCACAGCGAGAACTTACAAACTCCTTACAGACAGCAGTGGAACTGAACTCGGGTTGCTGCTAATGTAATAGTTTTATACAACAATGCTGCCTCAAAGTGCTGATTTTGATAGCAATTTACACCATACGTGCTTTCTATGTATTAGCCACATCCCTCCATTCCTTTCATACTCATCAGTCTATCTAAAAGTCACTTAAACACCTCCAAACTGCCTGCTTCTACTACTATCCTGGTAATCTGCTCTCTGGTTCTCAACTCCCCAATATAGCAAACATTCTCTCAATGACCACTCTATCTGCGCTTTTCAATATTCAGTAAGTTTCATTCTTCTAAACTCCAGCATGTACAGGTCCAGAGCAATCAAATGCTCCTCACGTTAACCCTTTTATTCATTCCTGAATGAGCTGATGTTAACAGATAAAAGTGAAGAGTAAATAAAATATTTTAAAATTTTGACAAATTTGAATCTGAAATTAAAACAGAAATATTCTAAAAAAAAATCAGGATGTTGTACAGCATTTCTGGAAAGAGAAGAGGGCACCGTGGTAGGGTAACAGGTAGAGCTCGGGGCGCCAGAGTTCGGAGTTCAATTCCGATGTCACCTGCTCAGAGTTTGAATGTTCTTCCCGTGGAGCGCGTGGATTTTCTCTAGGTCATCTGGTAACCTCCCACAGTCCAAAGACAAACTGGTTAGTAAGTTAATTGGTCATTGTAAGCTGTCCCATGATTAGGATAGGGTTAAGTGGGTGGGATGCTGGGCCGTGCAGCTCAGTGGGCTGGAAGGAACTGTTCCATACTGAATCTCTTAATAAATAAATAAATTTCACACTGAAGACCTTTCAATAAAATAGGTTGACAGAGAGAAATGATGTGTTATCTAATTTGATTCTAAACTGGAAAAACAGCAAACTGTTCCAATTAAGAGATCAATCTGAAATATTTCCCAAAATCTCTTCACGCAGTGAATGGTTTCAGCAGTCTGTGTTTTCATTCTACACTCAGCAGCCACAATATGTCACTGCTGCACCTAAAATAGTATAGCCCATCCACTTTAAGGTTCCACATATTGTGCATTCAGACATGCTGTTCTGCATACCACTGTTCTAATGCGTGGTTCTTTGAGTTATTGTTGCTTTCCAGTCAGCTTGAAGCAGTCTGGCCCTTCTCCGCTGACCTCTCTCATTAACAGGGCATTTTCACCCACAGAACTGCCACTCACTGGATGTTTATTGTTTCTCAAACCATTCTCTGTAAACTCTAGAGATTGTTGTGCAAAAATCCCAGGAGATTCGCAGTTTCTGAGCTACTCAAACCATCTGGCACCAACAGCCATTCCATAGTCAAAGTCAGTTAGATGACATTTCTTCCCCATTTTGAATTCTGGTCTGAATAACAGCTGAATCTCTTTACCTAGTCTCCTCTGAGATGCTGCCACATGATTGGCTACCTAAACATTTGCATTAATGAGCAGGTGTACCTAACAAAGTGGCCACTGAATATATATCAAACAAATTAAGGATTTTTTTTATATACATCTGACGTAGTTTGAAAAGGCCTGCCAAAAGTATGGTAGAAGAACTTCTTTAGTGGAATTTTCAGAACAGATATCCAGCTGTCTCCAGTCATGGGGAAAAGCAGCTATCAGTGGCACAAGGTAGTCTGTAGCCACTTTATTAGGTAGATCTGTACACCTGCTTATTAATACAAATATCAAATCAGCCAATCACGTGATAGCAACTCAGCGCATAAAAGCATGCAGTCACGGTCAAGAGGTTCAGCTGTTCATATTAAACATCAGACTGGGGAAGAAATGTGACCTAAGTGACTTTGACCATGGAATGTTTGTTGGTGCCAGGCTGGGTGGTTTGAGTGTCTCAGAAACTGATCTCCTGGGATTTTCACTCACAACAATCTCTAGAGTTTACAGAGAATGGTGTGAAATACATCCAGTGAGCGGCAGTTCTGTGGGTGAAAATGCCTTGTTCATGAGAGAGGTCAGAGGAGAATGGCCAGACTGGTTCAAGCTGACAAGAAGGTGACAGTGACTCAAATAAACACACAACAGTGGTGTGCAGAAGAGCATCTCTGAATGCACAACACATTGAACCCTGAAGTGGATGGGCTACAGAAGATCTCAGCCATATATTTTATGGCCATTTTACAAGATCATTAGATACAGGAGCAGAAGAAGGCCTTTCGGCCCGAGTCTGCTCTGCCATTCAATCATGGGCTGATCCAATTCTTCCAGTCATCCCCACTCCCCTGCTTTCACCCCATACCCTTTGATTACTGGGCTAATCAGGAACCTATCTATCTCTGCCTTAAATACACCCAATGACTTGGCCTCCACAGCCACTCCTGGCAACAAATTCCACAGATTTACCACCCTCTGACAAAAGTAATTTCTCCCCATCTCAGTTCTAAAAGGGCAATCGTCAATCCTGAAGTCGTGCCTTCTTGTCCTAGACTCCCCTACCATGGGAAATAACTTTGCCATATCTAATCTGCTCAGGTCTTTTAACATGTGGAATGTTTCTATGAGATCCCCCCTCATTCTCCTGAACTCCAGGGAATTCAGCCCAAGAGCTGCCAGACGTTCCTCATACAGTAACCCTTTCATTCCTGGAAGCATTATCGTGAATCTTCTCTGAACCCTCTCCAACGTCAGTATATCCTTTCTAAAATAAGGAGCTCAAAACTGCACACAATACTCCAAGTGTGGTCTCTTGAGTGCCTTATAGAGCCTCAACATCACATCCCTGCTCTTATATTCCATACCTCTAGAAATGGATGCCAACATTACATTCGGCTTCTTCACTACTGACTCAACCTGGAGGTTAACCTTTAGAGTATTCTGCACAAATTCTCTCCCCATCTAAACAATAGTCTGCCCGTTTATTTCTCCCACCAAAGTGCATGACTATACACTTTCCAACATTGTATTTCATTTGCCACTTCTTTGCCCATTCCACTAAACTAGTGGTTGCCAACCCGTCGGTCGCAATTGACTGGTCGATCTTTGAGACTTTCCCAGTAGATCCTGAAAAAAGTGAAAAATTAAATACACAAATACCTTTGAGAGATTGTTTCCGGGTTGCGGGGTATCAGTTCCATTCTTTCTGTCCAGTGTGCATGCAAATAGTTCTCCCCCACTGCACAGTGTACCTCAGTGGTCCCCAATGAGGAAACAATGTAAGTCAGCTGCACCTTTCCTCAGGCCACGGCCTAACTTAAAACCACGCAAGGTTGTCAGTCACCAAAATGCAGTGATACCCTCACACGGCTGGCGGGAACCGCTGATGCCACTGGCCCAGAGCGCGGCCAGCGGGAAGACCGCAAGAATATTGTCAATATTAAACCGGTCCGCGGTGCAAAACAGGGTGGGTACCCCTGGTGTTTATGCATTATTTCTACTTCTGGGTTGTGGGGTTTTACTTCCGGTCTTTTCTGCCCCGGTGCGCATGCATGTAACTAATCGCTCTGTGGTCGATCTTGCCTTTCACTAAGGCCGAGGTAGGGGATCTGGGGCTTAAAAAGGTTGGCGACTACTACCCTAAACTATCTAAGTCTCTCTGTTTCCTCAACACTAACCACTCCTCCACCTATCTTTGTATCATCGGCAAATTTAGCCACAAATCGATTAATACCGTAGTCCAAATCATTGACATACATTGTAAAAAGCAGCAGCCCCAACAAAGACCCCTGTGGAACTCCACTGGTAACCAGCAGCCAGCCAGAGTAGGATCCCTTTAGAACATAAGAAACAGGAGCAGGAGTAGACCATCCGGCCCATCGAGTCTGCCCCGCCATTCAATAAGATCATGGCTGATCTGTCCGTAAACTCAACTCCACCCACCTGCCTTTTCTCCATAACCCTTAATTCCCTTACTACGTAAAAACCTATCTGTTTCTTAAATATATTTAGTAAAGAAGCCTCAACTGCTTCCCTGGGCAAAGAATTCCAGTCACCACTCTCTGGGAAAAACTGTTTCTCCTCATCTCCATCCTAAATCTTCTTCCCTGAATCTTGAGGCAGTGTCCCCTTGTTCTAGTCTCAACTACCAATGGAAACAACTTTTCTACTTCTATCTTATCTATCCTTTTCAAAATTTCATATGTTTCTATAAGATCCCCTCTCATTCTTCTGAACTCCAGAGAGTATAGTCCCAGGCAACTCAATCTCTCCTCACAGGTTAACCCCTTCATCCCTGGAATCAATCTGCTGAACCTCCTCTGCACTGCCTCCAAAGCCAGTATATCCTTCCTCAAGCACGGAGATCAGAACAGCACACAGTACTCCAGGTGCAGCCTCACCAGTACCTTGTATAATTGCAGCATGATTATTCAAGAGCATCACTCTTGAATTCAATCCCTCTAGCAATGAAAGCCATTCCATTTACCTTCTTAATAACCTGTTGTACCTGCAAGCCAAGTTTTTGCAATTTATGCACAAGAACTCCCACACTGTTTTCTGCCAATCAGCCAATGCTCCACCCACCCTAGTAACTTCCCTGTAATTTCATGGGCTTTCATCTTGCTAAGCAGCCTTGTCTGCGGTATCTTGTCAAAGGCCTTCTGAAAATCCAAGTACAACACATCTATTGCATCTCCTTTGCGTAACCTGCTTGTAATTACTTCAAAGAATTGCAGTGGGTTTGTCAGGCAAGATTTCCCTTTCAGGAAACCATGCTGGCTTTGGCCTATCTTGTCATGTGCCTCTAGATACTCTGTAATCTCATCCCTAACAATCAATTCCAACAACTTCCCAACCACTGATGTCAGGTTAACAGGTCTACAATTTCCTTTCTGCTACCTCCCACCCTTTTTAAATAGCAGAGTAACATTTGCAATTTTCCAGTCATCTGGTGCAATACCAGAATCTATCGATTCTTGAAAGATCATCATTAATGCCTCTGTAATCTCTCCAGCTACTTCCTTCAGAACCTAAGGGTGCATTCTTCCTCCAGGTCCAGATTTATCCATTAAGCTTCCAGAGCACCTACTTAGTTGTAATTTCCACTGCACAAACTTCACTTCCCCGACACTCTTAAACTGCAGATGTCTTCCACTGTGAAGACTGATGCAAAATATGCATTTAGTTCCTCTGTCATCTCTGCATTTCTCATTACAATATCTTATTGATCCTATATCTATCCTCAACTCTCTCTTACCCTTTACGTACTTAAAAAAGTATAGAAGTATACAAAGGTACCTGATAAAGTGCCATTCAGTGCATGTGCACACGGCATCCTGTCTGAGGTATAAGATTCAATGTTAAATATAGATGTTTGATTGGCTTTCATGGCCCAGTTCACTATGCTATCCCCAAGTAACAATTCATTAAATCAACATTACTGAATGTGTTCTTTGATCTTCGGGGCCATCCAGCAGCAGAAAACGAAGGTCTCTTGGACACCAGTTGCTGTGAGAAACTCCAGGCTATAATCGATTAGTGCTACATTAGCAAGGGGGAGCAGAGCCTGCAACAGAACAGAGAGCAGTTACAAGGAGCACAAGAGATTCTGCAGAACTTGAAATGCAAAGTAACACACACAAAATGCTGGAGGAACTCAACTGGTCAGGCGGCGTTCATGGGGAGGAACCAAGCTGGTCAGGCAGCATCCCTCTCCATAGATGCTGACTGACCTTCTGAGTTCCTCCAGCATTTTGTGTGCATTGCAATGAGAATGTTGTGAACATCACTACCATCTCGCTTCCATCACTATCACCATCACTACCATCAACTTCGCTTATAGGCAAAGGCAATGGTAACATGCTAGTTACACGCACACCCCAGGATGTGTTAGGGTTAGGGTTCCATCCCGCGAATGGCAAACCACTTTCTTTCTTAAGTCGGAAAATTACATCTGCTCAATAAGAGAAAACAAGGAGAACAGAAATGACAGCAGAGGTTCACTCATTTGAAGTTACAGCAGTAAATATCAAGCTGAGGGAATGAAATTCCAACATTTTTAAGTCAAGCCACAGTTTGACCACTTGGATGTCTACTTGTACAGGCATTTTTAGAACACAGATCAGTATAGCACAGGCTCTTTGGCCCAGTGTTGTACTAACCCTTTAACTACTCGAAGACCAATCTAACTCTTTGCTTCCACATAACCCTCTATTTTCTATTATCCACATCCCTATCAACAAGTCTCTTAAATGTCCTAATGTTGCTGTCTCTACCACCACCCCCTATCAGCACGTTCTATGCATCTAACACTGAGTAAAAAACTTGTTTCTGACACCTTCACCTCCTCCCCACTTTCCTCCCAAGTTTCTGCCACCTTATAATAGCCATTTCTGCCCTGGGTGTTCTCTTGATCTATGCCTCTAATCATCAGGTACACCTTGTACAAGATAAGAAGACATCTCAGCCAAGGCAGTGGACAGAAAAGCAGCTTCTTCACAGGGTTGTTGTGCAGCTGGATAATGCTACACCCTTTGAGTGTTATGGACTATTGGAGTAACTTGTCCCATGAAGGAGGAGATTTTCTTTTAAAAAGCCAAACTGCATGCATTGTAAATATCTGCTTTGCATGGACTGGAGAAGCACTACAATCTACTTATCTTGCACAATGACAATAACGTTCTATTCCATCAGGTCACCTCTCATTCTCCTTTGCTCCAAAGAGAAAAGCCCCAGCTCCCTCAACCTATCCTCCTCATATGACATGCTCTCTAACCAGGCACCATCCAGGTAAATTTCCTCTGCACCTTCTCTAAAGCTTTCACATGCCTCCCATGAGGTAACCAGAAAGTTCCAAGTATGGTCTAACCAGATTTATAGAGCAACAACATTGCCTCGTGACTCTTAAAATCAATCCTCTTAACTACTGAGGCCATCATAGAAACTTAGAAAACCTAAAGCACAATACAAGCCCTTTGGCTCACAAAACTGTACCAAACATGTATTTACTTTAGACATTACCTCGGGTAATGTCCACTATAGTCCTCTATTTTTCTAAGCTCCATGTACATATCCAGGAGTCCCAGGAGTATCTGCCTCCACTACTGTCACTGGCAGCCCATTCCACACACTCACCACCCTGCATAAAAAACTTACCCCGACACCTCCTGTGTACCTACTTCCAAGCACCTTGAAACTGTGCCCTCTCATGTTACGCATTTCAGCCCTGGGAAAAAGCCTCTGACTATCCACATGATCAATGGCTCTCATCATCTTATACACCTCTGTCAGGTCACCTCTCATCCTCCGCCATTCCAAGGAGAAGAGGCCAAGTTCACTCAACCTATTCTCATTGGGCATGCTCTCCAATCTAGGCAACACCCCTGTAAATCTCCTCTGCACCCTTTATATAATTTCCACATCCTTCCTGTAGTGAGGTGACCCAGAACTGAGCACAGTACTCCAAAGTGGGGTCTGACTAGGGCTCTAAACAGCTGTAACATTACCTCTCGGCTGTTAAACTCAATCCCACAGTTGATGAAGGCCGATGCACTGTATGCTTTCTTAACCACACAGTCAACCTGGCTTTGAGCGTCCAATGGACTTGGACCCCAAGATCCCTCTGAACCTCCACACTGCCAAGTCTTCCCATTAATACTACATTCTGCAATCACATTTGACCTACCAAAGTGAACCACCTCACACTTATCTGGATCCATGTACACTATCTCACTATTTTTTCCATTATTTAATATATATGTATTTCTTCTTGTATTTATAATTTATAATGTTATGCATTTCAATGTACCACTGGTGTAAAACGATACGTTTCACAAACATAATCCAGTGATATTAAACATGATTGTTATTTTGATACTTAACAATTGGCATTGTTACGCCTTCCTGTAATAGAATAAATACACCAGACTGGGCTCTGTTATTAGCCTGTCTGGAGGAGGCTTAGGAAGAGAATAATGTTTCAGAGTGGTGTGGTTCTTACTGCAGGTGGATACAATGCCAATGGTTGCTAGGCTCACCCTCCAATTACCACTGCGATACCAGAGAGAAATAGACCTGCTTCCAAATATGAAATAGAAAAGGGGAGAAAGAGACCAGTGTGTCCAAAACTCCATCACTGAGGATTTGTGACTAGGTTGGAAATATGTAAACATAAACTGGGCAGTGGGGTAGACGCGGAGGAGAAGTGATGAGGGAGCAGTTGACAGAGGTGCGGGAAAGTGATCAAGCACGGGGTGAAGAAGAGGGAGGCGTTGAGGGTGAGGATGAGGAGAGTGTGAGTGAGATAACGGACGAGTGAAAGACCCGAACATGCTGCTGCCGGGACCTCGGCCTCTCGGCGGACAGCCGGCCATCTCTCACCCGCGGCTGGTCCTTGGTGATGGGGAAGAAGCGCCTGTTGAAGCTGTCCGCCACCAACACGGCCTGTAACGGCACCGATTGCTCAGTCTCGTCGGCCACCCGAACCGCTCCGGCTCCCGCCGCCCGCCGGCCCGCGCGGTGCTTCGCCGCCATCTTTGTGAGTGACAGAGTGACGCGTCTGACTCTGGCCCCACCCCCGCCAGCCTCCGCAGACCTGCTTGAGGCCATCTTGGTAAGGGCAACCCTTCAGTCTGGACCTTTGACTCATCCCCGTAAGGGCTAAGCCATCTTTATGAGGACATCGTGACGTAGGAAACGTTTTCCTGCGTGTGTGGGTCCCATATTGGAACGGTCAGATAGACGGTGCCTCATAAGGTGCAAATGCGACCGCAAACTGTACCATTTCACAAACCGATCCTCACAGATCTTAAGTGGAGAGAATGAGCCACTTCAAGTTTATGGGTGTCGGTATCTCTGAGGACCTAACCTGGACGCAACATACTGACGCAGCTATAAAGAAGGCCGGAGCTATATTTCATTTGGAGTTTGAGATTTGGTCAACTAAAACACTCGAAAATTTCTACAAATGTACTGTTGAGAACATTCTGACGGGCTGTATCACCGTCTGGTTGGGGGCTACTGGACAATTTGAATTAACTTTATTTCGTACATCCTTCACATACATGAGTAAAAATCTTTATGTTACGTCTCCTTTTAAATGTGCAATGTGCAATTTATAGTAATTTGTAATAAATAGAATGTATAACAGAACAGTCAATATTAGCATAGAAATACAGTTGTATCAGCATGAATTAGTCAGTCTGATGGTCTGGTGGAAGAAGCTGCCCAGAGCCTGTTGGTCTGGCTTTTACGCTGAGTATTTCCAGATGGTAGCAGCTGCAATAGATTGTGGTTGGGGTGACTCTGGTCCCCAATGATCCTTCGGGCCCTTTTCTCAGACCTGTCTTTGTAAATGTCCAGAATCATGTGAAGTTCACAACTACAGACGTGCTGGGCTGCCCGCACCACTCTCTGCAGTGTCCTGTGATTAAGGGAGGTACGTTCCCATACCAGGCAGAGATGCTCTCAGTTGTGCCCCTGTAGAAAGTTCTTAGGATTTGGGGGCCCATACCAAACTTTCTCAATCGTCTGAGGTGAAAGAGGTGCTGTTGTGCCTTCTTCACCACACAGCTGGTATGTACAGACCACGTGAGATCCTCGGTGATGTTTATGCCGAGGAACTTGAAGCTGTTCACCCTCTCAACCGCAGGCCCATTGATGTCAACAGGGGTTAGCCTGTCTCCATACCTCCTGTAGTTCACAACCAGCTGCTTTGTTTTTGCGACATTGAGGGAGAGGTTTTCTTGGCACCACTGTGTCAGGGTGATGACTTCTTCTCTAAAGACTGCCTCATCATTGTTTGAGATTAGGCCAGTCAGGTGTAGTGTCGTCAGTAAATTTAATCAGCAGATTGGAGCTGTGGTGGCAACAGAGTCATGGGTATACAAAGAATAAAGAAGGGGGCTTAGGACAAAGCCCTGAGGAGCACCTGTGTTGAGGGGCAGAAGTGAGGGAGCTCACTCTTACCACCTGCCAGCAATTTGTCAGGAAGTCCAGGATCCAGCTACACAAGGCAGGGTGAAGGCCGAGGTCTTAGAGCCTCTTGTCGAGCCTAGATTGGAATTAAGGTGTTGAATGCTGAACTGTGGTCCAAGAACAGCATTCTCACTTAAGCATCCTTTTCCAGATGTGTAAGGACTGTGTGTAGATCTGTGACTA
The DNA here is from genome assembly GCF_030144855.1 of Hypanus sabinus. Classification (NCBI taxonomy): domain Eukaryota; kingdom Metazoa; phylum Chordata; class Chondrichthyes; order Myliobatiformes; family Dasyatidae; genus Hypanus; species Hypanus sabinus. The sequence goes on along the minus strand of NC_082707.1, from coordinate 10,802,106 downwards.
TTGTGTCATCTGTTGATTGTGTTAGTAGGCAAATTGTAGGGGGTCCAGTGTGGGTGGTAGCAAGCTGCAGACATAGTTCTTGACCAGCCTCTCTAAGCGTTTGCTTATTATTGAGGTGAGTATGACAGGACGCCAGTTGTTCAGACATGTTACCTTGGTCTTTTAAGATTGAAATAAGTTGCAGGAACTTGTAAAGTTAATCAGCTCTATCTTGGGTACCAGCCTCTGTGGTATCTCCAAGGCATCTTCCATGAGCGGTGCCTTTGAAAGGTGATGTCCATTATTAAGGTCTCCCCATCACCCAGGACATGCCTTCTTCTCATTGCTACCATTAGAAAAGAGGTACAGGAGCCTGAAGACACACTCTCAGTGATTCAGGAACAGCTTCTTCACCTCTGCCAAGCAAATTTCTAAATGGACATTGAACCCATGAACACTACCTCACTACTTTTTATTTTTGTTATTTTACACTACTTATTTTAACTTAACTAATGAATATATCTATTTAATATAATTCAGTTTTTTTCCTTGGTATTTGTGAATCAGGTAATGCATTGTACTCCTGTCATAAAGTTAACAAATTTCACAACATATGCTGGTGATATTAAATCTGATTCTGATTTCAAAACTGAATTAAGTTGAATGGACTTTATTTCTTACATCCTTCACATACATGTGGAGTAAAAATCTTTACATTACATCTCCATCTAAATGTGCAATGATAGTAATTTATAATAATTAATAATAAACAGAACAGTCAATGTAATGTAGAAATACACTCAGATCAGCGTGAGTTAATCAGTCTGATGACCTGGTGGAAGAAGCTGTCCCGGAGCCTGTTGGTCCTGGCTTTTGTGCTGTGGTACCATTTCCCGGATGTTAGCAGCTGGAATACATTGTGGTTGGGGTGTCCCGGGTCCCCAATGATCCTTTGGCTCTTTTTACACACCTGTCTCTGTAAATGTCCTGAATCATGGGAAGTTCACAACTACAGATGCGCTGGGCTGTCCGCACCACTCTCTGGTGAATCCTGTGATTAAGGGAGGTACAGTTCCCATATCAGGCAGAGATGCAGCCGGTCAGGATGCTCTCAATTGTGCCCCTGTAGAAAGTTATTAGGATTTGGGGGCCCATACCAAACTTCCTCAACCGTCTGAGGTGAAAGAACTGCTGTTGTGCCTTTCTCACCACACAGCTGGTGTGTACAGACCATGTGAGGTCCTCGGTGATGTGGATGCTGAGGAAATTAAAGTTATTTACCCTCTCAACCCCAGATCTATTGATGTCAATAGGCATTAGCCTGTCTCCATTCCTCCTGTAGTTCACAACCAGCTGCTTTGTTCTTGCAACATTGAGGGAGAGGTTGTTTTCTTGACACCACTGTGTCAGAGAGATGACTTCTTCCCTGTAGGCCACCTCATTATTGTTTGAGATTAGGCCAATCAATGTAGTGTTGTTGGCAAATTTAATTTGATTAGAGTTGTGGGTGGCGACTCAGTCATGGGTATACATGGAGTAAAGGAGGGGATTTAGTACACAGCCCTGAGGGGCTCCTGTGTTGAGAGTCAGAGAGTTGGAGGTGAGGGAGCACAGTCTTACCACCTGCCGACGATCTGACGGGAAGTCCAGGATCCAGCTGCACAAGACAGGGTGACGGCCGAGGTCTTAGCTTCTTGTCGAGCCTGGAGGGAATTATGGTGTTGAATGCTGAACTGTAGTCCAAGAATAACATTCTCACATAAGCATCCTTCTTCTCCAGATGTGTAAGGACGGTATGTAGAGCAGTGGCTATTGGTCATCTGCCGATCAGTTGTGTCGGTAGGCAAATTGTTGGGGGTCCAGTTTGGGTGGTAGCAAGCTGCAGATGTAATCCTTGACCAGCTTCTCAAAGCATTTGCTTATTATTGAGGTGATTGTGACAGGCATGTTATCTTGGTCCTTTTTGGTACGGAGACAATGGTGGATAATTTGAAGCAGGAGGGCACTCTACACTGGGAGAGGGAGAGATTAAAAATGTCAGTAAACACACCTGCCAGTTATGCAGAGCAGATCCTGAGTACTCGCTCTGGGATGCCGTCCGGTCCTGCAGCCTTGCGACCGTCCACTCGTTGGAAACATCTGCGTACCTCAGCCTCAGAGATGATCGGGTTGCAGGTTATAACGGTGGCTTTCCTCAGAAGCTGAGTTAACGACATCGAACTGAGCGTAAAAGTGATTGAGCTCATCTGGGAGAGAGGTTGCGATGTTGGTGGCACCACTATGCTTGGCTTTGAAGTCTGTGATGATGTGCAACCCTCACCACAAGTCACCTGTGCTATTCATTGCGAATCTTGACTCAGTTTTGCCCCTGTGTTGTTTCACAGCCTTGACAGCTCTGTGCAGATCGTAGCTGGTTTTCTTGTGCTCCTGCTGATTGCTGGCAATGTAAGCTCGATGTCGCGTGGTAAGCACTGCTCGCAGGGAACCATTGATCCAGGGTTTCTGATTTGGGAAGACCCTGACCGACTTCTGGGGGACAACATTGTTGATGAACTTCTGGATGAAGCATGTGACCCCACCCGTGAACACGGAGACATCTTCATCATGGAAGACATTCCAGTCGACGTCATCGAAGCAGTCCTGCAGCATGGAGACCGATCAGTCGGGCCAACAGTGGACCGTTTTAACTATGGCTGCCTCTCGCTTCAGCTTCTGCCTGTATGTCTGCAAACGCAGGATCGAAGAGTGGTCTGATTTTCCAAACGCTAAGCGAAGGAGAGCTTTGTAAGCATTGCGGAAGGGAGTGTAGCAGTGGTCAAGCGTGTTATCTCCACGAGTGCTCACCTGGATGTGCTGACAAAACTTCGGAGAGACTTTCAGCAGCAACGCTCGATTAAAGTCACCGGTGACGACGAAAACTGAAGGAATGTGTCAGTCCCTTCCATAAATGCTGCCTGACCTTCCAGATCTTTGTGTGTTGCAAATCAAAGTTCAAAGTTTATAAACACAAGAAAATCTTCAGATGCTGGAAATCTTGAGCAACACACACACACACACACACACACACACACACACACACACACACACACACACACACACACACACACACACACACACACACACCTCATACACACACACACACACACACACACACACACACACACCCCTACCTGCGGGAACCCAGCTGCTCAGCTAGTATCTATAAGCAGTTGACGTTTCAGCCTGAGACCCGTCTGAAATTTTGTTCAAGTGTGTTGCTTCAGAATTCCAGCATTTTCATTCCCACTCCATCTCCATTTCAGGCAAATGTAATACACTGTTCAGAACTTGGATACAAGTCTAGCCACAGCAGAGACACAACATATCAAGTACCCTTATGCAGAGCTAAGACCAGCTTTTAGCTTCTTCAGTTCAAAGTACATTTATTATTAAAAACATTATAATAAACGCATTACTTCAGCTAGAGAGTGGCGATTCTGTAGAATTCGTTGCCACAGGCAGCTGTGGAGGCCAAGTCTTTATGTGTATTTAAGGGAGAAGTTGACCATTCTTGATTAGTCAGGGCATGAAGGGGTATGGGGAGAAGACAGGATACTGGGGCTGAGAGGAAAATTGGATCAACCATGATAAAATGGTGGAGCAGACTCGATGGGCCAAATGGCCTAATTCTTCTCCTATGTATTATAGACAATAGACAATAGGTGCAGAAGTAGACCATTCGGCCTCTCGAGTCTGCACCGCCATTCTGAGATCATGGCTGATCATTCACTATCAATACCCAGTCCCTGCCTTGTCCCCATATCCCTTGATTCCCCTATCCATCAGATATCTATCCAGCTCCTTCTTGAAAGCATCCAGAGAATTGGCCTCCACCGTCTTCTGAGGCAGTGCATTCCACACCTCCACAACTCTCTGGGAGAAGAAGCTCTTCCTCAATTCTGTTTTAAATAACTGACCTCTTATTCTCAATCCATGCCCTCTGGTACTGGACTCTCCCAACATCTGGAACATATTTCCTGCCTCAATCCTATCAAATCCTTTAATTATCTTAAACGTTTCAATCAGATCCCCTCTCAATCTCCTCAATTCCAGCGTGTACAAGCCCAATCTCTCCAATCTCTCTGCGTAAGACAGCCCTGCCATCCCAGGAATCAACCTAGTGAATCTACGCTGCACTTCCTCAATTGCCAGAATGTCCTTCCTTAAACCTGGAGACCAAAACTGTACACAATATTCCAGGTGTGGTCTCACCAGGGCCCTGTACAAATGCAAAAGAACATCCTTGCTCTTGTATTCAATTCCCCTTGTAACAAAGGCCAACATTCCATTTGCCCTCTTCACTGCTTATGATCTTATTATACAACCTTGAGATTTGTCTCCTACAAAACGAGAAAACCAAAGAGCCCGTTAAAAATAAGACCAACAAAGAATCAATGCGCAGAGAGAGAGAAACAAAGTGGCAAACAATAGAAGCAAGCAACAGCATTCAGGACGGAAGTGAGTCGATAGGCTCGGTGCTGGAGCAGGCCACAGCCCCAGCCTCAGGTCATCGCAGAACAGAGCAAAGTGTCGCAGAGCTCACAGACTGAAAGCCTGGGGCAGCCAGGGCAGGCCACGGCCCCAGCCTCAGGTCATCGCAGAACAGAGCAAAGTGTCGCAGAGCTCACAGACTGAAAGCCTGGGGCAGCCAGGGCAGGCCACGGCCCCAGCCTCAGGTCATCGCAGGGTGGAGCATCGCAGAGCTCGCAGACACCAAGTCAGGGGCAGCCAGGGCAGGCCACGGCCCCAGCCTCAGGTCATCGCAGGGTGGAGCATCGCAGAGCTGGCAGACACCAAGTCAGGGGCAGCCAGGGCAGGCCACGGCCCCAGTCTCAGGTCATCACAGGACGGAGCATCGCAGAGCTCACAGACTCAAAGCCTGGGGCAGCCAGGGCAGGCCACGGCCCCAGCCTCAGGTCATCGCAGGACGGAGCATCGCAGAGCTGGCAGACACCAAGTCAGGGGCAGCCAGGGCAGGCCACGGCCCCAGCCTCAGGTCATTGCAGGGTGGAGCATCGCAGAGCTGGCAGACACAAAGCCTGGGGCAGCCAGGGCAGGCCACAGCCCCAGCCTCAGGTCATCGCAGGGTGGAGCATCGCAGAGCTCGCAGACACAAAGTCAGGGGCAGCCAAGGCAGGCCACGGCCCCAGTCTCAGGTCATCACAGGACAGAGCATCGCAGAGCTGGCAGACACCAAGTCAGGGGCAGCCAGGGCAGGCCACGGCCCCAGCCTCAGGTCATTGCAGGACGGAGCATCGCAGAGCTCACAAACACAAAGCCTGGGGCAGCCAGGGCAGGCCACGGCCCCAGCCTCAGGTCATTGCAGGGTGGAGCATCGCAGAGCTGGCAGACACAAAGCCTGGGGCAGCCAGAGCAGGCCACAGCCCCAGTCTCAGGTCATTGCAGGGTGGAGCATCGTAGAGCTGGCAGACACAAAGCCTGGGGCAGCCAGGGCAGGCCACGGCCCCAGCCTCAGGTCATCGCAGGGTGGAGCATCGTAGAGCTCGCAGACACCAAGTCAGGGGCAGCCAGGGCAGGCCACGGCCCCAGTCTCAGGTCATCGCAGGACGGAGCATCGCAGAGCTCGCAGACACCAAGTCAGGGGCAGCCGGGGTGATTGCTTTTTATTGGCAGTTGCCGGAGCAACTAAGAAGGTGCATTACCATCACCTACTGTGTGAGGAGGATTTAGGAGCATGATCCTAACACATACCACCTGATGCACCATCAATAACTCTCGGAGACAGGAGGTGAACGATAGGCTTTTACTAACACAAAAAGGGAGCACGGCATCTCAGAGACTGAGGGAGGAGCAGTGCCTCCAATCGCCTTTGTACAGGGGTCTGTGGGAGGAGCCACAGGAGCAGTCAGCGGGGGGGGGGGGGTGTCAGACAGGTATATGTAGTTCACCACACCACCTCCACCCTCAAGAAGAAATAATGCTAATGATAAGGATAATGATTATAATAAATTAAATTAAAATATGTATAACCACACAAGACCGGCTTTTTGCTTGCTGCCCTTTGATTGTTTGTGAAGGGCTCTTGATAACCAACGGACACAAAATGCTGGAGGGTCTCGCTGGATCAGGCAGCACCCATGGAGGGAAATAGACAGTCCATGTTTCAGATTGAGACCCTTCATCAAGGGCAGATCGGAGGGATGGGAGGACCACTCTTGGTCTTGTTTTCCTGCGTTCTCAATTCCATTCAGAGATACAGCACTGTAACAGGCCTTTCTAGTCCAACGAGCCCACCCCTCCACAATTACACCCATGTGACCAATTCGCCTACTAACCCGTATGTCTTTGGAATGTGGGAGGAAACTGGAGCCCCTGGTTGAAATCCACACAGTCACAGTGAGAATGTACAAATTCTTTACAGACAGCGGTGGGAATTGAACCCTGATCGTACAAGCTCCTTACAGACAACGGTGGGAATTGAACCTTGATCATACAAGCTCCTTACAGACAACGGTGGGAATTGAACCCTGATCGTACAAGCTCCTTACAGACAACTGTGGGAATTGAACCCTGATCGTACAAGCTCCTTACAGACAGCGGTGGGAATTGAACCCTGATCGTACAAGCTCCTTACAGACAACGGTGGGAATTGAACCCTGATCGTACAAGCTCCTTACAGACAACGGTGGGAATTGAACCCTGATCGTACAACTGGTGCTGTAGGGTGTTGCTCTAACTGCCATCACAACTCTGCCACCCACCCCCCAACTCAGATAAACTGAGGGGCAGAACAAGTTCAAGTTTATTGTCATTCAACCGTATACACGTATACCACCAAACGAAACACACATAGCACACAAAGTAATATCACCACAAATAAATTAACAAACAATCAAATATACTCCAGAAGATTGCTATTTAGCATAAAGTGCATTTACAACACAAGTTAAAAAGTTCCTCTGGTGAGGCACTTGTGTTTCCTGCGGATGCTCTGGTTTCTACCCACCGGGTAGCAAGTTCTTCTTGTTCATTGACTACTCTTGTTGGCCATAATCAAGCCATCTTGTCTATGGAATACTTCTTCCTCTTTGGGATGTATATATCCCACCCCTTCTGAATTGCTCCCAGAAATTCCAGCTTTGCTGCTCTGCTAACATTCCTGCCAGTGATCTTTTCCAATCAATTCTGGCCAACTCCTCTCTCGTGCCTCTGCTATTTCCTTTACTCCACTCTAGCTTTAGCTTGTCCTTCACAAATGTCAGGGTGAATTTGATCATACGATAATCACTTGCCCTAAGGGTTCTTTTAACTTAAACTCTCTAATCAATTCTAGTTCATTGCACAGCAGTCAATCCAGAATAGTTGATCCTCTAGTGGGCTCAACCAGGAGCTGCTTTAAAAAACTACCTTGTGGGCACTCTAGCAATTCCCCCTCCCATAAGCCAGCACCAACCTGCTTTCCCAATCTACATGCATATTGAAATCCCCCTTTTGGCATGAATTTTCCATCTCGTGGTATAATTTGTAGGCTATTTGGGGGTCTGTATACAACTCCCATCAGGGTGTTTTTCAGTTCCTTAGCTCTATCTACAATGATTCAGCACTTTCCGAGCCTATGCCACCTCTTTCTGAGGATTTGATTTGATTTCTTTTACCGAAAGAGCAATGCCACCCCCTCAGCCTTCCTGCCTGTCCTTTCAATACAGTGTGTATTCTTGGACATTAAGCTCCCAGCTGTAATCTTTCAGCCGTGATTCCTACAACATCTCACCTGCCAGTTTACAACTGTGCTGCAAGTTCATCGACCTTATTCCGTACACTACACGCATTCATATACAACACCTTTGATCCTGTATTCACCCTTTTCGATTGTGTCCACCTTCCACATTGCAACTCATCCTGTTGCCTGCAGTTTTGCTCTATCAACAGCCTCTCCTCATTACACATTGCCTCTGTTTGTAAACCAGCTACCTCATCTTCAGCACTATTATCCACCTTTCCTACGATACTTCTTGCATTGAAATATATACAGTTCAGGACACCAGTCACACCATGCTCATCCTACTAATTCCTGACTTTATCTCAGGTCTTACCAACATCTGCCTCCACAACCTTTCCACTATTGTGGCACTCTGGTTCCCATCCCCTGCAACTCTAAACCTCATTGTGCAGCATTAACAAACCTTCCTGCCAGGATATTAGTCCCTCTCCAGTTCAGGTGCAAATCGTCCCTTCTGTACAGGTCCCACCTTCCCAGGTGGAGAGCCCAATGATTCAAAAATCTTATGCCCCCTCTCCTACACCAACTCCTTAGCGACATATTAAACTATATAATCTTCCTAGTTGTGGCTTCACCAGCACATGGCACAGGTAGCAATCCTGAGATCACAACCCTAGAGGTCCTGCCCTTTAACTTGGCACTTACCTCCCTGAATTCCTTTTGCAGAACCTTGTCACTCGTCCTACCCATGTCATTGGTACCTACATGGACCAAGACTTCTGGCTGTTTACCCTCCCACTTAAGCATGGCGAGGACTCGATCTGAGATATCCTGGACCCTAGCACCTGGGAGGCAACGTGCCATCTGAGAATCGTGTTGAATTCCTTGGATCTGCGCCTTGGGTGCAACTAACTCTCTATGTTCTCTCTATCACCTCCTCAGCCCGAATGATCAGGAGTTTATCCATTTCCATCTCCTACTCCTTACCATGGTTTGTTAGAAGCTGCAGCTGGATGTAGTTCTCACCGTTGTAGTCAGCAGGGACACTGGGGGACTCCCTGCCTTCCCCCATCCCGCAAGAGAATTCCATTATCCCGCCTGTCATCCCTACTGTCCCAGCTGAGTAGATCTAAAGAGGAGAGTGCAAGATCTTCAGGTTTTCGTTCCTTTGTTTTCTAAAAGTGAAGCCACTCTTGGGTGAATCCTTGAAGAACTAAAACCTCAAATCAGCACTTTGACACTGTCCACTCTGACGATGGTCACTCTGACACTGTCCACTCTGACGATGTCCACTCCGACGATGGTCACTCTGACGATGGTCACTCTGACACTGTCCACTCTGACGATGGTCACTCTGACGATGTCCACTCCGACGATGGTCACTCTGACACTGTCCACTCTGACACTGTCCACTCTGACACTGTCCACTCCGACGATGTCCACTCCGACGATGGTCACTCTGATGATGGTCACTCTGACACTGTCCACTCTGACGATGTCCACTCTGACGATGGTCACTCTGACGATGGTCACTCTGACACTGTCCATTCTGACGATGTCCACTCTGACGATGGTCACTCTGACACTGTCCACTCTGACGATGTCCACTCTGACGATGGTCACTCTGACGATGGTCACTCTGACACTGTCCACTCTGACGATGTCCACTCTGACGATGGTCACTCTGACGATGGTCACTCTGACACTGTCCACTCTGACGATGTCCACTCTGACGATGGTCACTCTGACACTGTCCACTCTGACGATGTCCACTCTGACGATGTCCACTCTGATGATGGTCACTCTGACGATGGTCACTGACGATGTCCACTCTGACGATGTCCACTCTGACGATGGTCACTCTGACGATGGTCACTCTGACACTGTCCACTCTGACGATGTCCACTCTGACGATGGTCACTCTGACACTGTCCACTCTGACACTGTCCACTCTGACAATGTCCACTCCGACGATGTCCACTCCGACGATGTCCACTCTGACGATGGTCACTCTGATGATGGTCACTCTGACGATGGTCACTCTGACGATGTCCACTCTGACAATGGCCACTCTGACGATGGTCACTCTGACAATATCCACTCTAATGATGGTCACTCTGATGATGGTCACTCTGACGATGGTCACTCTGACGATGTCCACTCTGACAATGGCCACTCTGACGATGGTCACTCTGACGATGTCCACTCCGACGATGGTCACTCTGACACTGTCCACTCTGACACTGTCCACTCTGACACTGTCCACTCTGACAATGTCCACTCCGACGATGTCCACTCCGACGATGTCCACTCTGACGATGGTCACTCTGATGATGGTCACTCTGACGATGGTCACTCTGACGATGGTCACTCTGACGATGTCCACTCTGACAATGGCCACTCTGACGATGGTCACTCTGACAATATCCACTCTAATGATGGTCACTCTGATGATGGTCACTCTGACGATGGTCACTCTGACGATGTCCACTCTGACAATGGCCACTCTGACGATGGTCACTCTGACGATGTCCACTCTGACACTGTCCACTGACGATGTACACTCTGACGATGTCCACTCTGACGATGGTCACTCTGACAATGGCCACTCTGATGATGGTCACTCTGACACTGTCCACTCTAACGATGGTCACTCTGATGGTGTCCACTCTGACAATGTCCACTCCGACGATGGTCACTCTGACGATGTCCACTCTGACGATGGTCACTCTGACGATGCCCACTCTGACGATGTCCACTCTGACGATGGTCACTCTGACACTGTCCACTCTGACGATGGTCACTCTGATGATGGTCACTCTGACACTGTCCACTCTGACGATGGTCACTCTGACGATGGTCACTCTGACGATGCCCACTCTGACGATGTCCACTCTGACGATGGTCACTCTGACACTGTCCACTCTGACGATGTCCACTCTAACGATGGCCACTCTGACAAAGTCCACTCTGACTGTCCACTGACGATGTCCAGTCTGACGATGGTCACTCTGACACTGTCCAATCTAACGGTGTCCACTCTGACGATGGTCACTCTGACACTGTCCACTCTAACGATGGTCACTCTGACGGTGTCCACTCTGACAATGTCCGGTCTGACGATGGTCACTCTGACGGTGTCCACTCTGACGATGGTCACTCTGACGATGTCCACTCTGACAATGTCCGGTCTGACGATGGTCACTCTGACGGTGTCCACTCTGACGATGGTCACTCTGACAATATCCACTCAGATGATGGTCACTCTGACAATAGCCACTCTGACAATGGTCACTCTGACGATGGTCACTCTGACAATGTCCACTATGATGATGGTCACTCTGACGATGGTCACTCTGACGATGTCCACTCTGACGATGTCCACTCCGACGATGTCCACTATGATGATGGTCACTCTGACGATGTCCACTCTGACGATGGTCACTCTGACAATGTCCACTCCGACGATGTCCACTATGATGATGGTCACTCTGACAATGTCCACTCTGACGATGTCCACTCTGATGATGGTCACTCTGACACTGTCCACTCTGACGATGGTCACTCTGACAGTCCACTCTGACTGTCCACTGACGATGTCCAGTCTGACGATGGTCACTCTGACAATGTCCACTCTGACTGTCCACTGACGATGTCCAGTCTGAGGATGGTCACTCTGACGATGTCCACTCTGACTGTCCACTGACGATGTCCAGTCTGACGATGGTCACTCTGACACTGTCCACTCTGACGATGGTCACTCTGACAATGTCCACTCCGACGATGTCCACTATGATGATGGTCACTCTGACGATGTCCACTCTGACGATGGTCACTCTGACACTGTCCACTCTAACGATGGTCACTCTGACGGTGTCCACTCTGACACTGTCCACTGACGATGTACACTCTGACGATGCCCACTCTGACAATGGCCACTCTGACAATGTCCACTCCGACGACGTCCACTATGATGATGGTCACTCTGACAATGTCCACTCTGACGATGTCCACTCTGATGATGGTCACTCTGTCACTGTCCACTCTGACGATGGTCACTCTGACAATGTCCACTCTGACTGTCCATTGACGATGTCCAGTCTGACGATGGTCACTCTGACAATGTCCACTCTGACTGTCCACTGACGATGTCCAGTCTGACGATGGTCACTCTGACGATGTCCACTCTGACTGTCCACTGACGATGTCCAGTCTGACGATGGTCACTCTGACGATGTCCACTCTGACTGTCCACTGACGATGTCCAGTCTGACGATGGTCACTCTGACACTGTCCACTCTGACGATGGTCACTCTGACAATGTCCACTCCGACGATGTCCACTATGATGATGGTCACTCTGACGATGTCCACTCTGACGATGGTCACTCTGACGATGGTCACTCTGACAATGTCCACTCCGACGATGTCCACTATGATGATGGTCACTCTGACGATGGTCACTCTGACACTGTCCACTCTGACGATGTCCACTCTGACGATGGTCACTCTGACGATGTCCACTCCGATGATGTCCACTCTGATGATGGTCACTCTGACACTGTCCACTCTGACGATGGTCACTCTGACGATGTCCACTATGATGATGGTCACTCTGACGATGTCCACTCCGATGATGTCCACTCTGATGATGGTCACTCTGACACTGTCCACTCTGACGATGGTCACTCTGACAATGTCCACTCCGACGATGTCCACTATGATGATGGTCACTCTGACACTGTCCACTCTGACTGTCCACTGACGATGTCCAGTCTGACGATGGTCACTCTGACACTGTCCACTCTGACAATGTCCACTCTGACGATGGTCACTCTGACGATGGTCACTCTGACACTGTCCACTGACGATGTCCACTCTGACGATGGTCACTCTGACAATGTCCACTCCGACGATGTCCACTCTGACGATGGCCACTCTGACGATGGCCGCTCTGACGATGGCCACTCTGACGATGGTCACTCTGACAATATCCACTCTAATGATGGTCACTCTGATGATGGTCACTCTGACGATGGTCACTCTGACAATGTCCACTCCGACGATGTCCACTATGATGATGGTCACTCTGACAGTGTCCACTCTGACTGTCCACTGACGATGTCCAGTCTGACGATGGTCACTCTGACACTGTCCACTCTGACAATGTCCACTCTGACGATGGTCACTCTGACGATGGTCACTCTGACACTGTCCACTCCGACGATGGTCACTCTGACGATGGTCACTCTGACAATGTCCACTCCGACGATGTCCACTATGATGATGGTCACTCTGACAGTGTCCACTCTGACTGTCCACTGACAATGTCCAGTCTGACGATGGTCACTCTGACACTGTCCACTCTGACAATGTCCACTCTGACGATGGTCACTCTGACGATGGTCACTCTGACACTGTCCACTCTGACAATGTCCACTCTGACGATGGTCACTCTGACGATGGTCACTCTGACGATGGTCACTCTGACGGTGTCCACTGACGATGTCCACTCCGACGATGGTCACTCTGACGATGGTCACTCTGACGGTGTCCACTCTGACAATGTCCACTCTGACGATGGCCGCTCTGACGATGGCCACTCCGACGATGTCCACTCTGACGATGGCCGCTCTGACGATGGCCACTCCGACGATGTCCACTCTGACGATGGTCACTCTGACAATGTCCACTCTGACGATGGCCGCTGCGTTTTCCACCGGTTTCCTGTAATTTGTTCTTACTAATGAATCCCAGACGCCGATCAGTCACTGGTCAAAGCTCAACTACTCTGCTGCAAACCACTCCTGCCTTGTCTCCTCAGGCGGTGGAGCTGATTGAAATCCCCTCCTCTCCGAACTTCCGATGTCCGGACTGTCCGCAGCTCCGTAAGCATTATAATGCTCCTGCTGCTTTGTACGTGGTGAGACCCGAGTGGTGGCAGGGAATTGAGTAGTCTCCCAGCCTGGGGAAAGAAGCTGTTTCCCGTCCTTGTCCTAATGCTACAGTACCTCGGGCCTGATGGTAGGCGCCAAAGAGATTGCGGGATGGATGAGAGGGATCAAGCACCCGGTCTCTACTCACAGGTTCATCACTTCATGCCGGGGAGCAATAAGTGAACCTTCTCCGCTTTGCCTTGAATGGAAGTACATTATGGTCCCTGAGTCACTGACCACCAATGTTCACGGCACCAGGCCTGGCAGCAAAAAGAGGAGGGTTGGGCACGGGGCTTGTGAACCCACCCTGTAGATGCTCAGAGCCACAGAAGCTGCAGAGGCCTCGTTCCTGGGAGAAGAGGGATTGAAGCTGGGTTGCACCTGGGGAAAGACTGGCTCAGGACAGAGGTCTCCGGAGAACTGTTGTTCGTGGTGTCATCCCAGTCAGGGTGATGGGTTGTAAGAAGAATTGAGTCACATTTTAATTCCAATTCCCATTCCCATTCCAACGTGTTTGTCCATGGCCTCCACTCGTACCAAGGTGAAGCCCCCCTCAGGGTGGAGGAGCAACAGCTTATGTTCCATCTGGGTAGACTCAAACCTGATGGCATGAATATCCATTTTTCCTTCCGGTAAACAATCCTTCCCACTCTGACCTTTTACTTCTTTTCATCTGCTTATTACTTCCATTTCTCCTCTCCTATCAGATTCTTTCTTCTCCAGCCCGTGACATTTCACCTATCACCCTCTAGCTAGCCTCTTTCCCCTTCCCCCTTCCTTGTCAACCCTGATGAAGGGTCTCGCCTTGAGGCGTCGACTGCTTATTCATTTCCATAGGTGTTGCCTGACCTGCTGAGTTCCTCCAGAGTCCTGTGTGAGTCACAGAGTCATACACAGCAAAGGCGCATATTCCTCTGCTCAGCTGCTTCACACTGACCAAGATTCCCATCTGAGCAAGTCTCATTTTCCTGGCTTTGACCCAAAGCCCTCCAAATCAGGGGTTCCCAACCTTTTTTATGCCATGGACTCCTACCATTAACCGAATGGTCTATGAACCACAGGTTGGGAACTCCTCCAAACCTTTCCTACTTATGTACCTGTCCAAGTTATCTTTAAACATTGTTATTGTACCTGCCTTAACTTATTCCTCTGGCAGCTCTTACGCCATCTGGCTGAAAACTTTGGCCCTCAGGTTTCCATTAAATCTCAACCCTTCAGTCAGAGAGATCTGACGCAGATTGGGGGACCACTTTCTGGGGCATCTTCACGCTCGTTTATTCGTTACGTGCCTTATTGCATCGTGTGTACTATATCATGCTTTCTCCATGACCATGACTGTTATCAGATTTTTTTACAGAACTAGTTTGCCCTTACCTTCTTCTGGGCAGCGTTTTTACAAGATGGGTGACCCCAGCCAATATCAATACTCTTCAGAGATTGTCTGCCTGGCGTCAGTGGTCAGATAGCCAGGATCTGTGATCTGCACCAGCTGCTCATACAACCACCCACCACCTGCCCCTATGGCTTCATGTGACCTCAATCGAGGGGCTTCACCTTGCCCAAGGGTGACCCGCAGGCTAGTGGAGGGAAGGAGTGCCTTAACCTCCTTTGGTAAAGATGATTCACCATGCCGTCACCCCACTGCTGCTGCAAAAGGCAGGATCTCCTGAAGGCTGCCCATTCATTTCTACTTCCTATTCCCATTCTGACCTGTCCATCCATGGTTTCCTCTTCTGCCATGATGAGGCCAAACTCAGGTTGGAGGAGCAACACCTCATATTCCATCTGGGTAGCCTCCTGATGATATGACCATCGATTTATCCAATTTATGCTAATTTCTTTTTCAATTCCCTATTTTTGTTACCCTCTCAGCCCTCCTCTTCCCCTTACTTGCCCATCACCTCCCTCTGGTTCCTCTCTTCTTTCTCTTTCTTACATTGTCTACTCTGCTCTGCTATCAGATATCCTCTTCAGTGCTTCACCTCTTCCATGTATCAACTCCCAGCCTCGCCTTCCCCTTCCCTTGGCCTCACCCATCACCTTCCAGCTGTACTCCTGCCCCTTCCCCACCTTCTTTTCCTGTCCGAATGAAGGGTCTCAGCCAGAATCACCAGATACAGGACGTGATCACAGCTTGGGCTGTTCTGGAGATTGGCGTTCAATTCCGACGACGTTCCTTAAGGAGTCTCCGCACGTTCTCCCAGCGAAATGTGCGGGGTTTCCCTGGGTCCACTGGTTTCTATATTTCCTGAAGCTGGGCTACGCCTGGGGACAACTTGAAGGACTGGATCAGGACAGAGTCCTCTGGCCTCGCCCCCGTCAGGGTGTTGGGTTGTAAGAAGAACAAGAAGAGCTGAGTCACATTTTAATTCCAATTCCCATTCCCATACCAATGATGTAGGCAGTAGAGGGGTAGAGGTCCTGTGCAGTAAGTTTAGGGAGTCAGGAAGGAGGCTGAAGAGCAGGACCTCCAAACTGGTAATCTCCAGATTACTCCCTGTGCCACGCGCTGGTGAAGGTCAAAACAGGAAGATAGCGCAGATGAATGAGTGGCTGAGGAGAGTGTGCGGGGGGCAGTGTTTCAAGTTCTTGGATCATTGGAACTCTTTCTGGGGAAGGAGTGACCTGTACAAGTGGAACAGTTTGCTCCTGAACTGGACAGGAACCAATATGCGGGGAGGGAGGTTTGCTGATGCTATTGGGGAGGGTTTAAACTAGATTTGCGGGGTGGGGGTAACCGAAGTGAAGAGGCAGAGGAAGGGGTGGTTGGCACACAAGTAGTGACAGCTTGTAGGGAAGTTACGAGGAAGGATAGGCTGATGATAGAGCAGAGAAGCATTCAGCCAGATGGTTTGAGATGTGTCTATCTTAATGCAAGGCATATCATAAGTAAGGTGGATGAACTTAATCATGGATCAATGCGTGGAACTATGATGCTGTGACCATTACAGAGACTTGGATGTCTCAGGGGCAAGAATGGCTGCTGAAGGTGCCGGACTTTAGAAGTTTCAAAAAGGGCAGGGAGAGAAGGAAATGAGGTGGGGGAGTGGAATTGCTAATTGGATGGTATCATGGCTGCAGAAAGGGAGGACGTCATGGAGGGATTGTCTACTGAGTCAGTGTGGGTGGAAGTCAGAAACAGGAAAGGGTCAATAACTCTATGGGTGTTTTTTATAGACCCCCCAATAGTAACAGAGACATCGAGGAGCAGATAGGGAGGCAGATTCTGCAACAGTGCAATAATAATAGGGTTGTTGTGATGGGTGATCTTAATTTTCCCAACATTGATCAGCATCTCATTAGAGCAAGGGGCTTAGATGGGGTGGAGTTTGTTAGGTGTGTTCAGGAAGGTTTCCTGATGCAATTTGTAGATAAGCCAACTGGGGGAGAGGCTGTACTTGATCTGGAGTTGGGAAATGAACCTGGTCAGTTGTCAGATCTCTCGAAGAGAGAGCATTTTGGATGTAGCTCCTTTACCATAGTGCTGGAAAGGGATAGGAGCAGACAATAGGTAAAAACATTTAATTGGGTTAGGGGGAAATATTAGGCATGAACATGGGAACATAAATTGGGAGCAGATGTTCTCAAGGAAATGCATGGCAGAAATGTGGAAAATGTTCAGGGAATAATTGCATGGTGTTTTGCATAGGCATGTTCCATTGAGGCAGGGAAAGGATGGTAGGATAAAAGAACTATAGTATATAGAGGATGTAGGAAATCTAGTTAAGAAGAAAAGAAAAGCTTACAAAAGGTTCAAGAGTCTACGTACTGTTTGAGCTCTAGAAAATTACAAGGGTCAGGAAGGAGCTCAAGAATGAAATTAGGAGAGCCAGAAGGGGCCATGAGAAGGCCTTGATGAGCAGGATTAAGGAAAACCCCAAAGCATTCTACAAGTATGTGAAGAGCAAGAGGATGAACCGTGTGAGAATAGGACTGATCAGGTGCGATAGTGGAAACGTGCATCGAGCTGGAGGAGGTTGCGGAGGTACTTAATGAATATTTTGCTTCAGTATTGACCAGTGAAAAGCACCTTGGCAATTGTGGGGATCACTTATAGTGGACTGACATGCTTGAGTGTATAGACATTAAGAAAGAGGATGTGCTGGAGCTGTTGGAAGGTATTAAGTTAGATAAGTCACCGGGGCCAGAGGTGATATACCCCAGGCTACGGCAGGAAGTGAGGGAGGAGATTGCTGAGCCTCTGATGATGACCTTTGCATCATCAATAGGGATGGGAGAAGTACCAGAGGATTGGAAGGTTGCAAACGTTGTTCTCTTGTTCAAGAAAAGTAGAGATAACCCAGGAAATTATAGACCAATGAGTCTTATTTCAGCGCTTGGCAAGTTGTTGGAGAAGGTCCTGAGAGACGGGATCTATAAGCATTTGGAGAGACATAATCTGATTAGGGATAGACAGCATGGTTTTGTCAAGGGCAGGTCATGCCTTATGAGACGGATTTAATTTTTTGAGGATGTAACAAAAAAAATTGATAAAGGTGGAACAGTGAATGTAGTCATTATGGATTCCAGTAAGTAATATCTTAAGGTTCCCCATGCGAGGCTCATTCAGAGAGTAATGAGGCATGGGATCCAAGGAGACCTTACTTTGTGGATCCAGAATTGACTTGCCACAGAAGGCAAAGAGTGGTTGTAGATGGTTCGTATTCTGTATGGAGGACGGTGACAAGTGGTGTCTCACAGAGATCTGCTCTGAGATCGCTACTGTTTGTGATTTTTTATAAATGATCTGATGAGGAAGTAGACTGGTGGGTTAGTAAGTTTGCTGATGAGACAAAAGTTGGAGGTGTTGTGGATAGTCTGGAGGGTTGTCAAAGCTGTACCACAAAATCGATAGGATGCTGAACTGGGCTGTGAAGTGGCAGATGGAGTTCAACCCAGATAAGTGTGAAGTTCAACACAAGGAAATCTGCAGATGCTGGAAATTCAAGCAACACACACAAAATGCTGGTGGAACACAGCAGATCAGGCAGCATCTATAGGGAGAAGTGCTCTCGACATTCCTTATAGATGCTGCCTAGCCTGCTGTGCTCCACCAGCATTTTGTGTGTGTTGCTTAAGTGTGAAGTTGTTCATTTTGGTAGGTCAAATTTGAAGACAGAATATAATATAAATGGTAAGACTCTTGGCAGTGTGGAGGATCTGAGAAATCTTGGGGTCCGTGTCCATCAGACATTCATAGCTGCTGCACAGGTTGACAGTGTTGTTAAGAAGGCGTATGGTGTATTGGCCTTCATTAGCTATGGGATTGAGCTCAATAGGTGTGAGGTAATGTTACAGCTATATAAGACCTTGGTCAGACCAGACTTGGAGTACTGTGTTTATTTCTGGTTGCCTCATTACAGGAAGGATGTGATTACTATAGAGAGAGTGCAGAAGAGATTTACAAAGATGTCTCCTGGATTGGAGAGCACACCTTATGAGAACAGGTTGAGTGAACTTGACCTTTTCTCTTTGGAATGACAGAGGATGGAAGGTGACCTGATAGAGGTGTATAAGATGATGACAGGCATTGATCATGTGGAAAGTCAGAGGTTTTTTCCCAGGGCTGAAACGGCTAACATGAGAGTGGTGGGTGCGTGGAATGCACTGCCAGTGACAGTGGTAGAGGCAGATACAACAGGGTCTTTTAAGAGACTCTTTGATTAATTGGTCATTGGAAATCGACCTGTGATTAGGTTGGGGTTAATCGGGTTTGTGAGTTTGCTGGGGCGATACGCCTCACAGGACCAGAAGGGCTGACTCCCCGCTGCAGGACTAAGTAAACTAACAAATAATGAATTCACATCCCCAAGCAGTGAGGCTGATCAACACCTCCACCCACTGACCCACCCCTCCACACCCCCAACCCCCCACTGACCCACCCCTCCACACCCCACCATCCCCCACTGACCCACCCCCCCACACCCCACCATCCCCACTGACACCCCCCTCCATACCCCCAACCCCCCACTGACCCACCCCTCCACACCCCCAACCCCCCACTGACCCACCCCTCCACACCCCACCATCCCCTCTGACCCACCCCTCCACACCCCCAACCCCCCTCTGACCCATCCCTCCACACCCCACCATCCCCCACTGACCCACCCCCCCCACACCTCACCATCCCCACTGACCCACCCCTCCACACCCCCAACCCCCGCTGACCCCTCCACACCCCCGACCCCCCACTGACCCACCCCCTCCACTCCCCACCATCCGTCGCTGACTCCCTCCACAACCCCAACCCCCCACTGACCCACCCCACCATCCCCACTGACCCACCCCTCCACACTCCCAACCCCCCACTGACCCACCCCTCCACACACCCAACCCCCCACTGACCCACCCCCCCACACCCCACCATCCCCCACTGACCAACC